>NW_024349519.1:19631683-19811683 GCF_902729225.1 Pteropus medius | reverse complement strand
TTGATATGCCATCTTTTCATATTTATTGCTTTCCACTTAATAGCACTCTAATATATTAGCTGTGCACTTATTTTTCTATGGAAGTCCAACAATGTGACTCATAAGCAAAATGTTAATGTTAATTTTCAGATAAAAATATCATTTATACAGTTCTTTGTGGAATAAAATTTTCTAAAGCAACAAATAAAACCTTGCTACTTTATTTTATCAGTTTGGAAGTATTGAGTTCAAGCTCTTTTGAGCTGAATCCACTCAAAAATTTTACCTGAGAGCAATATGAGTAATCATAATTTCAAGATCCTTCACTTAATATATATATGGAGGACACACAACATACTGTCTCATTCATACTTTTCAAGTTGCACATTCATCAGTAGATAGCATAGCAGACAAATTTCTTGTTCCCTAAAATACTCTTAAGTTGCCTTCCCTACATCCTTTAGCAGTTCTCAAGACTATGCCATATATATTTCTAAGTTTCTGATAGAGATCAAAATGGTTCTACCAAACAGTAAATTGTAATATATTGAGAAAATCCTAAGAGCAGAGAAGGAAACATTATTCAAAAGCCTAGAAAGTTGATTACAGTATGTACTTTGGATAGCATTAGATAACATCCTAATTTTTAATAAAACTAGACCAACTACTTGTGGTCTTATAGTTCTCTTATCACATTTACCACTGGCACTGTAAGCAGAGAAAATTCAAAGAACCAAAGAAAAACCTCTGTAAAGCCCACATGGCATTTTGAGAGAACTGAAAAAAAAAAAAAAAAAAAAAAAAGGAAAGGAAAAGAAAATACAAAAACATGTGTGGATGTGTAGCAGTTAGGAATGATTCAAAACTGCCTAAACAGCTTTGCTAATGACATGGGTCATGACCTTACATGACATGTTGCTCACCTGACCTGTCTCTACATTTTTATCCAATGTTATATAAAATGACTACTGCCTTTAAAAAAATTGTTTGAAATTTGTTGCTTAAAAGTTCTACAAATATTATATAAACTTAGATGAAAAACATGACGTCTAAAGTCAACTCCTCTTTATTGATCATAAAAGAGGGATATGTGTTAACTGTTACTATTCCACATTGTTTTTTCTATTTTCAAAGACATGGACTATACTAATACAGGATTCTATTGAATCTGACAGTATTATTGCTAGAGACACTATTATTTTATGTAACAGTAAGGAAATAATGATGCTACTTAATCGTGTCAATTGTAACACACTTCTTGAAATAAAAGACGTTAGATTCTAAAGAAAAAACATACTCCTTAGCATCACCAAAATAAGTTAATGTAATTATGATGTATAATCTTTAATGATTTAAAAGGTACTTCAGTCTTCTGAAATGCATTTTTTCATCATTATAATAAAAAATATTATTGCGATATGATTTAAAAATGCAGTTTGTATATATTTTATAAGTAATACTTTATTAATAAAAACAAAATTCAGTATGATGTTATGTTTCTAGTCTTAAATATTTTTCTTTATTGTCACTGGACAACTGAACAAACACACACAGATACACATGCACACAAATATGCATATATGTATACAATTAGAATATATGTATATATACATAAATATATGTATAGTCAGATTTTTAAATAAATTTTAAAATTCATAAATTTTAATCCATTGATTCACAGTCAGATTTTAATAAATCTCTACTGATAAATAAATTGTAGAAATAAGAATAATAAGTAATTAGCATATTAAGCAATGAGGAGGTAAGTTGAAAAAAAGAATTTACATTATAATTAATATTTGTCTATTTTTCTCCTTTATAAGATTTATTTTCTTTTGTATTTCCCTCCTTACCCCCAACATAGTAATCTCAAATAGGGATCAAATGTATGCTTAATTGTATCAATATTATATTTCTAGTCATGTCAATGATGAAAGCACTTTAAGGCCTGGAGGGTAGTAATACATTTTTTTAATGCTATCACATAGAGTGTTGCCTTACAATTTGAGCATTAAAATATCTGACAGGGATTCAGGAAACATAGACTGATGCAATCAAATAGTTACTATTTAAACCTTTCTCTAATCTTTTAAGGACTGAAGAAAATGCATATATAGAAAAAGTTATTAAGAAAAAAATAGCTAGGATAGATGGGATTTTAAAGCATTTGTAAGGAGCTAAAATGCAATGAATTGTAAGGAGCTAAAATGCAATGTTTGGAGAGCCTTCTGCATCATTTAAAGCTACCAAAGAATGTTTTTTCCCCTAGAAGTCCATTTTTAAAATATTTTAGTCATGAAACTGAAAATATAATTAAAAGAATTGGACTGGTTGATTTTCCATTTCTGAATTTTAAATTAAAACTCAAATGTATCATATAATGTCATTCTAAGACTTTAAAAGGGAGTAATAATAAAACAAAAACAAAACAAAAGACTGAATTGAACACTTGATACCTCCAGAAAACTGGTCCAAACTGGAAAAATCAGTGGGCATTGCCCTTCGTTAATTTCCATCTTCACTTTTTTCATTGACTTTCTTCCCTATTTTTCTGCTTATTTTCCTCTCCCCTTGACCACACTCCACCTGTTTTGGTATGCTACTACATTCACATTGTCTGATAATACCTCATGTTTATGAGTTTTGTAATGTATCACACTCTGTGTCCTAGACTGGTGTTTTTAAAGCCTTCTTTAACTAAAGACTATCAGTAAAATAATTCAAGATAACATATTGGTGTGAATCAGTGTTTAAAATGTTAGTCTTACAACAGCTTAATATTTTGTTAAGAATATGTACTTTATCTCAAAAAAGAAATACTTAAGCTAGCCTCTCAGAAACAAGGACAACTTAGTGGTTGGATAAGTCGCCTTCGAATTTTCTGTATGATATTTTTCAATCCGTTAGATGTGTTTCTTTATTCTTGTTTCTACTATATGTTCCACTCTAGTATTTCTGTCACCTGGACATTTTTGTTGGTCATCTTGATTATCTCAAAGGCATTTTGAGTTTAACATAGTCCCAAATAAGCTCATTCTCTTGTTCCCTAAAACCTTTGCTTCCTTTTGTGTATGATTAATTTATTGGTTAATAGCAAGCACCACTGCCTGCTCTGTCAGCTTTGCTATACCTGTCAGGTTTATCCTCTACCCATCTTCCTCTCCTCCAGCCCACCTAATTTCAGTTAAGTAGACCACCTGAGAATTATCTCTTGAATCTGACTCCTATCTGCTCCTATGACATTGACTTTGTTTAAGCAAGTAACTATTCTTAATAGATTTTTGCAATGGACTCCTAAATTTTGCCCATCGCAAGGTTTCTTTCCTCACTGTGATGTGCTTACCCTCTAATCTGTCTCTATAAATATGTTTTAGAAATGTCGTTTATATGTTCCTCTCTTGTTTAGAATTAAGCTTCTCATTATTTCTATTATGAAGTCTAATCACTAAGGCATTAAGTTAAAAAACAAATATAACAACAAACTTTCACATCCAGGCATGAATTTTCTTTTCAGCCTCCATTTTTACAAATAACCCCCCAACCCTTATTCTAACCTTACAGAGTGCTTGCCATTTTCCAAAAATATATTGCTCTTTCTTTCATTCTAGTTTTTGTACTGGCTATTTGCTTGCCCAGAATCTATCATACTTAGTGACAATTTCTTTCTCATCTTTTAAGGCTTCCTCTACAAAGGCTTTCCTGACTCTCCCAAGCAGTTGACATCCTAATTTAGGCCTTAATCTTATTGTATTTGCTATGGGAATATGTCCTACTGCAGCCAAGTCCCACTGGCCAGTAGAGACACTGGGCTTTCCCTTTTATACTATAATGACACCTCTTAGTCCCAAAGCCTCACTCCTAAAACATTGAAACACTAAGGGTATCCACACAAAGTAGTTTAGATGGGGCTCAGTTCACTCAAATCTTAGAACATGATGGGGGTCATAATAAAGACTATGTTCTTTATCTGAAGAAATAATGAGTGACACAGAGGCATTGTTGATAGAAGCCTTCACCTAAAACCATGAGAAACATGCCTGAGATCCTGAATAATGACTGTGGTCGTGATGATGGAAAGAAGACAAAGAGGAATGATATTCATCAGAGCCTGGTGATCTGTGCGATGTGAGGTGAAGGAAAGAACAAAGTCTAGAATGACTCCCAGGTTTCTAGTTTTGCTAGATATGGATTCCCAACAAGAGAAAGAGGGAGTGTAGGAGGAGGAACGGGTTTGAACATCTGGATTTAACGGATTTCAGTACATCGAGGTGGATATTTCCTTTAGATAATTAGATATAGAGACTGAAAGTTTCATTTTAAAGACTCGAACAGATGACTGTGTGTGTGCGTATACTGTCAAAGTGTTTTTGGCTTTGAAGATTGTATGTTCTTGATTGCAGTAACTGTTAAACCTTGCCTTGGTAGCATGAAAACAGCTGTAGAACAAATGAATAGGCTTGGCGTTGTTTCACTAAAACTTCATTTACAAAAATAAGTGGGGATCCAGTTCCAACCCACAGGCCATAGTTTCCTGACCCCTGATCTAGATAATTGAGGTCCTCAGTGTATAGAGGTTAAATGCCATCAGAGTTGATGAGCTTACTCAAGAAAAGTATGTAGAGGGAGAAGATAAGTTTATCATTGGATCAGAAAGAGTAGAATCCATGAAGAAACCAGGATGAAACAGCCAGAGATTCCAGAAATGCTGGAAAACAAGAATGAGGATTGTGATGGAAATAAAGTAATGGGATTTTCAAGATTAACTGTATTGAAGGCAATAAAGAGCTTTAGTAAATGTGAATAAAGAAAGAAATGAAAAAAAATTAAAAAGATAACTGACCTGATTTTGTAAAAAGTGATTATTAGTGACTTTACAGGGAGAAGTTTCAATACAAGAGCAGATTGCATTTTGCAGAAAAAAGTGTCATGAAAATATAAAAGAGAAGCCAACAAATATTAATTACTTTTTCAAAAAGCTTGGCCCAAGCAAAGATCGGCAACCTAATTCAAGAAAGGAAGTTTTTGTCCCAGTTTCACGTTATCCTTTGACTGTCTGTATAGATTTAGGCAGGGAATGAGGTATATGAATAATTATATGTTGTTCCCACATAAAGTCTTTAAAATGTATAATTAGCATCTGTACTACCTGACATGCTGGCAAATTGAATGTTTTGGAATTTTAAGAGTATAGGTTAATAATTATATGTTAAAGCCATTCACTGATAATCTACACTTTTATTTTAGTTGCCTGAAGTCTGTTAGCCTTTCTTCAAGCACATCTGATACTTTAAAAAAAATTCTTTCCCTCACTATGCTTCCAGAATTGATATGAATCCTTCTTTCCATTACATGCTGCATTTAATCTGCTTCTGTTCCTGTATTTGCTCAAGTTATGTTGAAGACTATTCATGTAGGTGCCATATCAGAGATGCCAGTCTCTTAAACTTTGGTACTTGACAAAAGTTAAGCCATATGCACATAATCACTATAAATGTGAACTTGTATGTACAATAATTTTAAAAAAATGTATTAGAACCTGGTGAAGCGTCAAAATGTTGGAATAATGTGAAAGAAAATAATTATGTATTTAATATTCAAAATATACAATGAGATATGCATTCCCACCATCCCATCATCCTGCCTTCTCTAAATATGAATTGAAATTCAAAGAAGTTGTATGTTGGAGACTGCAGTGTGGTACCAACAAATATTCTGTAACATTCTTGTAGAAAGATAATATACATTATCTTTCAATTCATTATCTATGAATGGAGAAGGTTGTGGTGAACTTTTACTGAGTACTTAACTCTGCGCCAGGCCCCATTCTAAGGACTTAATAGGTACTAATTTATTTAATCCTTATGATAAACCTAAGAGGTAGTTACGATCATGATCTCCATTATACAGATGAACAAACTGAGGTCCAGAGGGGTAAATAATTGTCCCCAGGTTACATGGCTATGAGTAGTGAAGTAAGGATTTGAGTCTAGGAAGATAGCTCTGAAATCTTCCTCTTCACAACTAAAATGATGTGGTTAAGTGTTACTCTGTGAATAATGGAGGTTAATTCTCACTGGTATGTTATTAATTTGAGAAAAGAAATCAAAAGTGACTCTTCAATTTACTTTCCAATAACATAATATTCATGGCAGTAATAAAAGTCCAGTCTGTTTCTTTAGATTCTGATTCTCTAAGACACTATTACTAAAGGCCTAGTCAGTATTTCTCATCACATTGTTAAAGTAGCAGGAGACTTTCAAGGTTTTTCAATCACACTTGAATCAAAATTCTTGTTACAAAGTACACATAATGCTCCAGGGCATTGTAACCCCAGTGGGAATTTTCTGGCTTTCCAAACTTCAGAATAAATAAATCCCATTTGCGAACTACAGAGAAAGTGTGAAAAAGTGACCTCACTTCAGTCCCAACTCCTCCTTTGCTCTAGTCTTTTTCTCCTCATCCCACTTCAATTCCTTTTCCATAAATATATATATGAATATATATATAACATATAAATATATATAAATATATATGTGTGTATGTCTGTGTGTGTATGTGTGTGTGTGCGTGTATATTTTTTAACTGTGTCATCTATAGCCTAGAGGATGGTAAGGAAGTTTAAAGGAACCATGAACCAGCAGAGCTAAAGAATGGGAAAGAAGGGACCAAGTACTAAGGTGATTCTGGTGAGATCTCCAACACAGGGTTGAAGGGTAGAGGTTGTTCCCCTAGGGCCTGAAAAGTACATCTGCTAGTCTTCATCTTGCTGTCTCTTGTTTCTAGAAACAAATGAAGCACTAATGACATTTAGCGTCTCTCCCAACTTCTCTTTCTCATCACAAGTATATACACATGTTTACTACAATACATTCTGTTGAGATTTCCTCTAGCTTGCAGGCTCAGAGCTACAATTGATTGATTCATTTAGCAATTTTTTTATGATAGCTTTGTTAGAAATTTCATTGTTTCATTCAATGTCGTTTTGTTATAACGTTGCTGAGAAAAAAAATCCTGTTCCTAGCGGGACCACTATCTGTGTGGAGTCTGCGTATTCTTTCCATGTATCTGTGGTTTTTTTCCTGGGACTCCATCTTCACCCCACATCCTGTACATGTGCATGTTAAGTGAACTGGTGTGTCTACATTGTCCCAATCTGAAGTGAGTGTGGGTATATGTGACGTGATGAGATGAAGGAGTGTCTTGTCCAGGATTGGATCCCACCTTGTGCCTTGAGCTGCCAGGATTGGCTCTGATCACCCAAGACACTGAACTGGAATAAGCAGGTTGGAAAAGAATTATCTTAATAGTTTCTGTTAATCTTTCTTAAATTTATGTGTAGCTCACATTTATTTCAATGTTTAATATTAGAAGTGTTTGAGGTTTTTATTTAGAAGTTTGATGATGTTTTTGTGACCAGAAATATACCATAGGAACTTAAGTTTTGTTTATATCAATCACCTATGGAAAAATTGCTTTTGTTATACATTGTTTTGCTTAAAGTCGCAGTTTCCAAGACTCCATCGATGGCATTAAATAAGGACTTACTGTACATCTAAACTACTCATATTTTGTCATCTTTGTGTAAATACCCTAGTCTTTTGGAATGCTGCCTTTCAGGACATTTTTCCTCCTGTCATTCAAGAAAATTTCTGTTAGACGAAACTAATCCCTATACTCATAATAGTAAGAAAGAAATTTAACTAACATAACATACAAAAATAACATATAATTAACATTAAGCAAGTAAGCAGTCAATGAGGCTGAGATTTCCTGAGGCATATAAGTCTCTAAATGTCCATTCACCTCATTTATGTTACTGATGATAGAAAAGATAATCCTCATTACCTTAGCTGCAATCTCAGACATGGTTATTTCCTGGTTTAGACATGCATCTCCTGACTTTCCTGTCACTCCACTGAATAAAAGACATTAATGTGGGTCTGAGGTGAGGTATGAGGTATGGATGTGAATTGCCCAGCTGAGTGCACAGTCTGGCATATGCGCCCACTCACTTCAATGGCCTCTGCTGGAATGAAGTACATGTTTAGTATAAAGAAAGTAGAGAAAACTCTCTCACAGACACAGTAATATATATATATATATATATAATTTATATATTTATTACTTTCTTGTAGGAGTCTTTATATTCTAAGGAAGAAAAACTATGTTCTGGGCATCGCTTTCCTAAAGAAAAAGACCTAAAAAATTAGCTGCATTAATGCATTACTCCAAAAAGAGTATACAGGTTTATAGCCTTTGTGTTAGAATATAAGCTTATATTCTGGCTGAAGATTGTAGAAAACTGGTGGAGAGAAGCAGAATGAACTGTTCAAAGAGATAGATAAGAAGAACCAAAGCACTGCTTGGTGAATGTCAGATCAACAAGAATAATTGAAGAGACCAGAATTTGGTGACAAGGTAGGTGGCTGTTACAATGAGAAGAATAGAAATCAATACGAAATTTATTGAGAACAAAGAGAGCATATCACATTTTCAATATTTGTGGGTGTAAGTCCAGAGAAAATGACAATATTGTGGTATTTTTATATACTGATGTTAAAACAGAAATACCAGCATGAATAATTCTATTTTATGTGTTAAAATTCATAAAATTTAAAAGAGCAATGAAAATAAATTTTTACATAAATTTTAATTTAAAAACCTGTGCATATATTACCAAGCCTCAAGTAACAGTGTAAAGATGTAAAAATATGTGGTAAAGATATATTATTATACTATAAACTTTTAGCGAATATTGAACATATTGCTTCTTTGGCCTTCAGTCCCCTCCACCGAACAATGCCCTAAGAGTGGCCGCACTGATGTTGCTCAGGTCCGGCTTCAGCCATGTCCATGTCCTGTTGAACACCTGTAGTGGAGCGTTCAGGTAACCTGCCTCTGGTTTCAAGCTGTGGTAGTTTACATTTCACAGCCATCAACCTGGAGAGGGAAAGGTGACCTGGTCCTCCGTCGAATTTCTGTTGTGATTTCTCCCTTCATTCCTAGGAGCATCAGACGATTTTCTCCCTAGATCGGAGATTAGCTTTTAATTGAATAAGAGAAGGAGAGCAAAATGAGGATGAGGATGGTAGTAGCGGGAATTGAATAGTAGTAAGTAGTTAGGAGGTTATATGGAGAGTTGGTGACATTCAGCCAGGGGGAAGAGTTTAAGGAAATGAAGCCGAAGCAAGAAGGACGAATAAAGCTATTGCTGGATGGCTGAATGTCTGAAAAAACATTGCACATGCATACACACATATACATATTGATATTTTGATACTTAAAAATGGCAGATTATAGCAGAATATTGAAAGCTAATAATTCAATCACTAGCTGCAATACATAAGGGAAGATAACTAAAAAATACCAGTGATTACTTGAGGTTTTAGATTTTAAGGAATGTGAGAATGTAATATTTGATGATCTTGATCTTAGAGAAGACAATGCTTCAGGCATCTGACAATTTTTCTTCCAGTCAAAGGAAGCTTCAAATAACAGCGAATCTTTCTATGTGATAATGATTTTAAAAACAATTTCTATATAACAAGAAAAAATAAAGAAAGAAAGAGAATGATTGTACAAGAGTAGGAGCACATGGTTAATTGACATTCATATTCCTGAGCAAACTTGTAAATAGTACCATTTTCACAGGAATTAAATCAGTTGCACTGGAGGTAACTTTAGAATTCAAAGGTGCCACAGTTCCTCAGTCTGTGTTGATGGAACAGAACGGCGTTAACCTTTTCACTTGCACTAACAAAGACAAGTGAAGACAAGATGTGCTATGACTCCTGCACATCTATGTTTTGTTTTTTGCCCAGGGCTCTCAACAATTATCCCACACTTCAGAACTAATTTCTCTGCCCGTTTACCTACATTGCTTTTGTACTACACTGAAACACCACAATCTCATTAACTTTTTTCTTTTCTCCCCCACCGCAAAAGGAGTATGTATAAGAAAATAGAAGAATTATTCAGTGATGTAATATTGAGTAAATCTTTTAGTTTTTGCAAATACATTGTCCCTCATCCAAAGTAAATGTTTATTATTTACCCCTTCAGTCTCATAAATAACAATCTACTACTTCAATCAGCAACTCTATTGTTCACCTAGTACTAAATTAATCAGACTTTTTATTTTTATGTGGGGACAAAAATGAAAAACCAATTGAAATTTAGAATTTGATTATGCTTTTTTAACAATAGAAATCTTAATACTTAAATGTTTATTTCTTCACTTCTTTTTTAAATTAAAAATATATGTCTATATGTACACAAAAATACATATATCTGTTCATATATATTTTTATTATGTTTTCCAAGCATAGAGTTGGTAAACAACAATTTAGCACCAAGAATTTGCTATTTTAGATATAGAAATACTTTCCTGTCTTTTTGTAGCTCACAAATAATTTGATCACTGCAGAGGGATAGAAAGTTCCATTTTCAATTTATAGTATGGGATTTTTTTAACTACAATGAGAAAGGCTTACCCACAAAATTTAACTGCAAAAAGTTAACTATGTAAGTACAGAAAGGGAAAGATTGTTTGGCTTCAGTTGTAACTTTCCTTAACCATACGTAATCTTGATAGCAGCCAAAAATATGCTTCTACATAAAATAACACGAGGCAGATAAAAATTAACATTAATGAATGTCCAAACTTCAGTAGGAAGAGTTTAACAATGTGTTCCATTGTCCGATTCTAGTGCACACAGGAAAGACAGCTGATATAATGAGGAGTCTGATAACTCTTTTATAAGTGGCAGATTTGTAAGAATGGGGAATGCTTATTTAGAAGAAAAAAGGATCTAGTAGAGGACATATAAGCTGTATTCAAATATTTGAAGATTGTCATGTTGAGAGGGAGCAAAACAGAATAAGAACCAATGAGTTCTATATGGGCTGAATAAATTGAAGAATTTATTAAGAATAAATAGGATTGACATAGAATGTAGTATCATGAAATAGAGAATTAAAACAAAACCTGGATTACCACCTGTCAGAAGTGCTGTTACAATGATTTTCTTCATGGAGTTGTAATAGATGTAACCTCTAGGATCATTTCTATCTCTAAATCTTATGAGTTGCTTTCTCTTGACCATCATTCTAGTCATGAGAATTTTTCTGAAGTGCTTTCCAAGCCATATTTTGCAGAACACAAGTTTCTGGTGGATGTTAACAGATGCCTCGTTGGGGGGGAGGCAGGGGAAGACTGTGGTAAAATTAATTTAGGGAACATTGTTTAGCATACTTTCTTCTCGGAGAATAAAAATACATTTGCATAGCAAAAGTTCTGAGAAGTCTTGCGTTAAAATTCCTTTTTAAGTTGGAATAACCCAACATGCTCTGAACTTAATTGAAGACAGAACACTTTTATGGTACACCGATTTGCAACCTGAAGGAACAGCATTGCTTGGAATATTAGTTTTGGAAATAACATTAATATATAATAAAAGAAACCCCTTAAAATTGATGTATATTTCATTTTGTAGACATTTATAAATGTTTACTATCCAAAGGAGAAAATTTGCATGTAGAGAAAAGTTTATTTTCTGAGAAAGTTAAAAAGTTATTACAAAGTTCCCTAAATACCTACCTTTTAGATACAAACCAATCATATATTTCAAATATTTTGTATACATTTTAAATGTTGACCTTATTCCTCACAATTAAATATCTAGTTAATGAACTTAGTTTGGATAGTTTCTAACCAGGGTTAGAGAATTGCAACTTTTGTTCTGTCTACAGGTTGATTTTTCTTTCTATAAATCAATTTTATCAAATTTGTAAGAATTATTCTTTTTATACTTGTATCATTACTTTCACTTCATTGTAAGCTCACTTTTATGAAAGAATAAAGATAAAATGTATATAATTTTCAAATAATTACGTAGGCACTGTTGTAAAGATGAAAATGGTAACACTATCAACACTAAACTGTTGTCTGGGAGACAGTGCCCCCATGTGATAGCTCAAAAATCCCACTCATTAAAAATGTTGAATATCAAGTTTGGTGTATAAAATGTGGTTTAGAGCTGCCAATGCACAAAAAGGAATTCTTAAATATATTAAAGCTCACTAATACACCATTAGAATAATATTTTATTAATTTGATTATGAACATATAAATTCAAAGCTGAGCGTATCAGTCTCAGATAATTGTAGATTAAAGAAGTATTGCTTCACTTACGATTTTAATTTTTTTAAATCTCTCTTTGTCCTTCCCTGGATTCATTCTCAGGGTTTACAAGTGTGTTTGGGTCATTTCGTTCTAAAAATAAATAAGTAAAAATTCCTTAAATAATTCTACTCCCATAATTTTATAAATACTCCTTTTATATTTTTAAGCCTCAAAGGTTATTTTTAAAACTTATCTTTTGGAAAAAAATTATTTTCTCTATTATGTCCCATAACATTTTATGTGCTATAATTCACGAACTTGCATTGAAACTTAAAAATTTTTATTCATTTACCTACTTTATTGTGAGCATGTAAACATCATTCAGATAAGGATCATTTTTTATTTGTCTCATGTATCTCCCATTTCTAGCACATAGTAATATTTGTTGAGTGAATTAATGTATGATTAAAGAAAGAGTCATGTTCCCAATGAATCCTCAGTGGCTAGCTTAGTCCATGCTACATTATTAGGCATTTGATGTTTTTAAATTAAGTTTCTCAAGATCAGGTTTTATCTATGATTCGTTTTTATGTACAATCCTAACATCCTTATTATTATCATATACTTCGTATACATTGAATAACATTTGTTGAATGAGAGAATAAAAAAATAATATTATGATCTTTATCTGGTACTTCTCTTCATTATGCATTTATATCGGAGCCCTAGAAACTTGGTTCTTTACTCACCCTGTTACAAATCATTCCTTTTCTAAAGATCACGATAATCTCTTAGTTCTCAAAACTATTGATATGCAGCATATAACAATGCCGAGTAAATCGTTCTTTCAACCATTCATAAAAACATGTCCTTCTGGCTCTTCTAAATTTCTGATCACGACATCGTCTCTTTTGTAGCTAGTCTTCCCTACTCTTTGGGTTTATTTATTTGTTTTGCTTTCTACACATTTTTTGGAAATTTTATCAAACTTTAGATTTAAATAATAATCCTCTTTTCATCACCCTCCCACATTTCAGTCCCCTCGGTACCTGTTACACATTTACCTGTGGTACAGTGTAAGATCTTAACTCAAAATATTCAAAAGCAAAATGTCCAATATATCTCCAGTATATTTTTCTGTTAAATTTCCTTGATTAATATGACTGGTAAAAACATTTTTCAAATTACTATGGCTCTTTGGCTTTTTCCATTATTCATGAATCCAACTAATATTTCCTAAGTTCCTTCTATGTTCTAGGCACTGTTCTAGGTCCTAGAAATATAACAGTAAACAAAACAAGTCCTTGTCTCGTGGAGTTTATATGTTAATGAGGAAGACATGCAATGGACATATAAACAAGTAAATATAATAAATGAGATGAGAAGAGCTAAGGAAAATGTTAAGCAATATAAGAGAAATAGGAAGTGTTAATGGTGATTGAAAATTTGCTTGGAAAAGTTAAGACAGATCTCTTGGATAAGGGGAAATTTGAATGAATAAAGGAGGGAAACATGTGGGTATATGAATATCTAGGGAAAGTTGTGTAGTAAGAGAGAAAGTCCTGAAAGCAAAACAAACAGAACAAAACAAAACAAAACAAAACAAAAACTTGTGTGACATGCTCAGGAATAGCAAGGAGGCAGAATGGAGAGAGAAAGATAAAAAAGATGAGATTTGAGAAGTAGAAAGGAAGCAAGTTTTGAAGGTCTTTGTAGGCCGTTGTGAGGGCTTTAGATTTTATTCTGATTGAGATGGGAAGCTATTAGAGTTTTGTTTGTTTGTTTTTGTTTTTTACTGAAAGCAGCAAATCTTCAATGACATCTTTCTTGGCATCATGAGACATATTCTTGGCCACGAGCTTTTACGTTACTATTCTACTTATTCACAGAGCCATTGGAGGGTTTTGAGAGGAGTTGTAATATGATAGTTCTAGCTTCTGAGTTGAGAATAGACGGTAGGAAGATGAAAGAACTGGTTTAACAGTTATTGTGAAAATCCAGGAGAGTTATGATAGTGGTTTGAATGAGGGATGCAGGAGTGAAGATGGTAAGAAGTGACTCTCTTTTGAACTTCAACTGAATATAGAGCCAAAGAATTTCTCTATCAAATCTGATATACAGTATGAGAGAAAGAGCTAAGTCAAGATGAACTAATTTTAATCCTCAACAACTGCAGATTGTAGCTAACATTTACTGAGCTGAAGGCGACTGCAGGCAGAGAAGGCTTGATGGCAGCCATTGCAGCATGAGATGACATTCAGGGTAGACAAGTGGATAGGTTATGTAGTTGAGAGATGAGACGGATTGATACTTCTTTTCTCTTCTGTTGCCTCAATCCTACTTCTATACAATCTCTTTTATACACTTTCATTCATTTCTTCATTTCACTACCATTATTCTAGTCCAGGATCTTGTGATCTCTTCTGAACTATTGCAAAAACTCGAGCTAGTCTCTCTCCTCTTTGTTTACTTATTGTCTCTGGCTGCTTCTTCTAGTACATTATGGATAATTTTTGCAGAGACTGTATGGCTCACAAAACCCAAAATATTTTCTATCTGTTCACTTAAGAAAAAGTTCACAGAATCCTGGTGTAAAGCAGGAAATTTTCATATGACAGACATGTATTAAGCATTCACATGTTCCCTCAGTAACAATATGACTTTCTGCAAGTTCCTTAGCATTTGTAAGATTTAATTTTCAGTTTATTCATCTGTAATAACACCTGCTTGATAAAATTTTGGTAAGGTTTAAATTATAGGAAGTGTGTAAAAACACTGAGCACAGTGCCCGGCACATAATAAGATTGAGATAAACTAATTATTATTGTTGTTATTCTGTAACATTAATTTAGTAAGGAGGTTAAGCTCTGACATTCTTAAGCATGTCCTTGAAATACATTTTTACATGTGTTCAGCTAAGCTAATAGTTTCCTTGAGCTCATTATTTAGTGGGCCTAGTGTTACTATAAGATTTCAGTGTTCATGTATGAGCCTTGAGAGTTTCCTCTCCTAATCAAGCAAAGATGGTGGCAGACTAGGTTTTGTGACCTGCTAGTAATAATGACCCTCTCCTATATGCGAGGACAAAGGAGATTAAAACAAAAGAGGAGTAAAATTGGAAAAAAAATGTTTGAGTTTAGTGGTATTATCTGGAGATTTCATAGGTAAACCAGGTATCATGTCATCAAGAACTCACTTCTTATTATAGCAATTTTGAATAAGAGCAAAGATTTTTATAAAAGTAGTTAATATGTAAAGGCAAGTCAATTCTGAGACATCCTACCCGCATGTGTATGCAGATTACTGTGCTATATAAGGAATGCCTAAGAGACTGAAGTCTTGACAGCTGAGCACTGAGGCAGCGGGCATGGCACATGCAGTGAACTACAATGATCACAGGAATACAGATTTTGAGTCTACCTACAGGATTTCTGGCAACAACAACAACAAAGAGACAGAGTTGGAAGTGTTTCTGAAATTTTTGTTAGACATTAGGAAAAGGAATTAACTTTGACATAACTCAAAAGACCTTGTGACAGATAGTGAATATACCTCAAGAACTTTGATTTAAAAGAATAATGAACTGAGTCGATGTGGGGCTTTGTACTGTTCAAATTTTAGTTTATAAAAGAACTAATGGCTGTTGTTTAAAAAATAAATAACTGGCCCTCTTTCGTACATTGAATCTATACTGTTTAAAAGTGATGGAGATGACATCCATCAGTGTGCAAGATTGTTTTATATAAAGATTCATCTATATTCAAATGTGGAGTTTATGTCAATTGAAGGTCTCCTTATTCCATTTCATTTTCTACATGAGGGAAAGGACTAGTTTTATTTTTTCATCTTTATATTCTTAGTACTTAGCATATCAGATATAATCAATACATATCTGTTGAATAAATAGATGAATGAATGTATAAAGGGGTGGGATATCTTTGAGAACAATCATGTATCAGAAATGATATCTTGGTATCTCTTGCCGAGGAAGAAGCCACAGTCAAGTAAGTGTACCACTCAAAAATACCAGGTAAGAAAAACTCTTTTAGGAGAAGATCTCAAAAACCATATCTAGGTCCCTATGGCACACAGCAAGTTCATTTTATCAGCAGCAAGAGTAAAGAAGTCTGAATTGAGGAAGATACATGACATATGAAGAGACTAAACAATAGAGTAAACACACTTCCCAACTGACCATGGAATTCATAGGAAACAGGGCATAGAGACATTAAGGGGGCTCTCTGTATGTGCATGTCTATACATATGTGTGTGTGTGTATAAATATATGTGTGTGTGTATACATATATATATGGTATTAAATCAGAAAGATGAAATCTAGTACTTACTTGCCAGTTAGAGTCCAGCAATATAAATTTGGCATAGAGTAATGAGTGATTTTTACTCTCCTTTTTACAGTAAAAAGAAGTCCTATTATATTCCCAGGAGAAGTTTTTGTTAGATTTATAATAGATAAGGTTGAACTTGTTCTTGGCAGATTTAATGCAACCAAAACTGAACAGGGGCAAGAATATAGCACAATTAGAAACTGGGACTGATAGTTTATCTTATATGTTTATCTCAACAGAGACATAAAATTGTACTAGTATAATATATTAATAAAAGTGCAAAAAGGTAGTCATATTGATATATGAAGGCAATTACAGATTTGTTTGCTATTCCTTTAAAAGAAATAATTATACACATTAGATGTGCTAAATATCAATATAATTACATTAATTCAGAAAAAATTACTGGGCGCTTTTTTCTCTCAATATACAGCATAGAATATACAACAGCAAGAGTGAACCCTAAAGTAAATTGTGGACTTCAGGTGATTATGATGTGTCAATATAGGTTTAACCTTGGTTAAGAAAAATAAATAAATAAAAGAAAAATATACCACTATGGTGAGTGATGTTGATAAAGGGTGAGGCTATATATGTGTGGAAACTGTTGTAAAAATTACATAAAAGGCTAGAAAACCATTAAAAAATAGAACAAAATCTCGTTAATGTAGTTCAGACACATAATATGACATAAGTATCCTTAACATGTTCAAAAAAATAAAAGAATTTTTAATTTGGGGAAGAAACTAAAAATTATAATACAGAAACAAATTGAAATTCTGCAGAGTATACTTCTGAATAGGGAATGGTGGTATGAGGAACTATTTGGACCCTCTCCTCAGTTAAATCATAGCTGATGAAAATTTAAAAAAGAAAGTACCAATCATTTAAAGTCTCAAGAAGTTATCTTTAGGGCACACAACAAATGAAGAAATATTTTTAAATAAAATCTCAGTAAAAGCAAGGAGAGTCCACATGGCATTTGAGCCACAGCCTATGCTCTCCCCACCCCCCACCTCTACCCCACTAGCTCAGTGTGACAGAAACTATAATCTGGAAGAGCAAAAGAACACAGGGCTATCTATCACCAAGCTCTGTGTAGTCCTACAGTAATTTCCTAGAAGGAGCAGCTTAGCAGCATTTCCCATTCCACCCAGCTCCATGTTGCAGAAGATCTATTACAGGCAAGAGTGGTTGAGAGCTGTGGAGTCCCCTTCCTTCACATAGCTCCTATTCATAAGAGAGAATCTCTACCTCTGGTTAAGTGGGCCTCAAATACTGGATCCTGATTGCTCTTACTCCAGCTTAATCTTGGGATAGACATTCCTTTACCGAAAAAAAAAAAAATTTAAATGAATAAATAAATAAAAATACCAAAGGTAATTGTCCATCACTGGGCTCATAAATCAGGCATTCTTAGCTGAGAAAAGTGGGCCACTGCTCATTCCCTAAGAAATGGCACAGAGTTTTCTCGAAGGGGTGAGAATTTTTTTTTCCGCATAAGAAAAGAGGAAGAGTTTCATAGCTCTCCTTAAGGGAAATGACTTTATTTTAAAAGAGTGCCAGTAACTTCAGACTTAAGGGTGCTCTTGAAAACAATAAAAGTTTGGTGTCAAGCAATTAAGAAGTGTATGGTAGCTTTATGAGAGCAACAAACAAAACTATAGACCAGCTAGCTATTTAAAAAAGAGATCCTGGGAAAAAGAAAACCAAATAAACTTGTATGGAATCAGAACAAGTCTCAAGGACTTAGTGCAAAGACAACACTTGAAAAGGGGCCTTCATTTAATTAGAATAGACTGGAGCAATTGTTGCCCCAGAATGTTGTTGAAAACCACAGAGCAAACAGCTGTGGTGGAGGCTAATAGTTTGGTATAATATCAACAGAGGCAGACAGCTCTATGGAGAGATCACAGAAAGAGACAGCCAAAGATAACCTTGGTAAATACACTGTCCTCCTACAGAGACTGTGCACATGCCCAAGTCTGTGCCCTCTGAGATGTGACATCAGAACAAAGAATCTATCATGTTCAACTATCACCGTAGAAGAAACAGATATCACTACAATAGTCTATCAAGTCACTAAACAAAAAAAACTAACAATGTCAACATACAATATAGTACCTAAAATATTCATTCTCAAAAAGATACAAGACATGCAAGGAAATAGTAAAGTGTGATCCTCACAGAGGGGAAAAAAATACAGGTAATAAAACTGACTTTGACAGATCTGGCTGTGAGACAAAGACTTCAAAGCAGCTATTATAAATATCTTCGCAGAACTAAAGAAGTAATATTTAAAGAAGTAAAAGAATGTATAATGACAATATCTTACCAAATAAAGAATCGATAGTTATAAAAATAAGTAATGAAAATTCTGGTGTTGAAAATTTGAGTAATTGAATTGAAAAATTCACTAGAGGTACTCAACAACAGATTTGAGTTACAAAAGAAAGAACCAGTAAACTTGGAGAGATTGATAGAGATTAAAGATTTGTAAGATCAGAAAAAAAAAAGAAAAACTAAAGAACATAACCTCAAAGAAATGTGAGGCATGACTAATCACACTAATATACACTTAATAGAAATATAAGGAGCGATGAGAAAGAAGCAGAATATATTAATGAAAAAACACATCCAAGAAGCTAAAAAAAAAAAATTCAAGCAGAGTAGACACAGAGATCAACACCCAGACACATCATAGCTAAAATGCTGAAAAACAAAAACAAAGAGAAAAATCTGCTATGACACCAAATACAGAAATGATATTAAAGAATAAGAAAAAACGGATAATTTGGACTTCATTCAAAGTAAAAACTTGTGCTTTAGTGAGCACCATCAATAAATTGAAAAGGCAACAACATACTGACTGGGACAAAAAATTTGCAAATCATATATTTGATGAGGGACTTTTGTCCAGAATATATAAAGAACTCTTAAAACTCTATGTTATGAAGACAAAAATTCCGATTTAAAACTGGACACAGGATCTCAATAGACACTCCAAAGAATATATAGAAATAATAAGCACATGGAAATATGTTAAACATTATTAGCCATAAGAGAAATGCAAATCGAAACTCAGTGAGATACCATACATGCTAGGATGCCTATAATAAAAATATCAAATGATAACAAGTGTTGACAAGAATGTGGAGAAGTTGGAACTTCATATACTGCTGGTAGAAATGTAAATGATATAACTATATTGGAAAACAGTCTGGCAATTCTTCAAAAAAATCCAATAATTGCCATATGACTCAACAATTCCACTTCTAACTATACTCAAAAGAAATTAATACTGTGTTTGCTCAAAAACTTGTATACAAATGTTCATAGTAACATTATTTATAATAAGCAAAAACTGGAAATAACCCAAATATCCACCAGGTGATGAATGAAAAAGTAAAAGGTGGTACACCCACACAGAATATTATACAATAAAAAGGAATGAGTACTGATATATGTTGCAACATGAATTAATCTTGAAAATATTATGCTGAGTAGTTGCAAAAGATTACATGTAGTATGATTCTCTTTTTTATGAGCTGCCCACAACTGGCAAACCTATAAAGACATAAAGTAGATTAGTGGTTGCCTAGGACTGGGCAAAGTAGGGAAGAATGAAGAGTGGGTGCTAATAGGTATCAGATTTCTTTTTGTGCTGATAAAAATGTTTCAATTTTGATTATGATGATAATTGCATAAGTCTGTAAATATACTAAAAATCAGGGAGCTGCATATCTTTAGATGGATAAATTGTATTGTATAAATTATATCTCAATAAATTGGTTTTAAAAAGGTGATATAAAAAAACAAAATAAATTATAATTCTAGAATTTAAAAAATAATGATCAAAATTAAGAATAAATATTTTTAGAAACAGACACAGTTGAAAAAATAATTGGTGAATTGAAAAGTCACAATTCATGAAAATGGCATAGAATCTTAACCAGGACAAATAACAACAACAACAACAACAAAAAACACGTAATAAAATACATCACAGTGAAACCACTGGAAAATAAAGAAAAAGAAAAAAATTGCAAAAACATCTGAGAGGGAAGAAAAGAGAAGGTTACCTACACAGGGGCAATAATAAGATGGACAGGTGACTTCTCAACAGAAACAATGAGTTAATTGAAACTCAACAATAAAATGATTAACATAAGAATCTGTTAAAAAAGTATTGTGTATCTTACTGAACTAATGGAACAGCTAGAGAATTAGATATCAAATTAGGATAGGAATCGAAACAGAAATACCACAACTCTTCATGGCACCATAACAAAAATGAACGGTTTCCAATATTTCTTACTTTGTGTGATACAGCTCAAGATTCGAGTACTAGGTGAAGTTCATTTGGCTAAAGTTAGGTCTAAGACCTACCTGTTGACCATATAAGGGGTCTTCAATGAAGATTTTATTAAAAATTTTAAGGGCCATTTGTCTTTGTAGCAGAAGAATATGTTTTTTTAATTTATTGACCTACCAGGACTGAACCTAATGGTACAGATTTTTCTAAAATGATATTGATGTGCTATTAGAAAGGGAGAAGTAAAAAAATAATAATAATTAAAAATATTCACTGGCTAGAATTAGAACTGGGAAATAAAAGAGATCAGCCTTAGCATTAAGGTAGAAGATCTTCAATATAAGATGACTTGACCTTAAATAGAGAATACTACGTCTAGTGACTGTGTTTATAGGTGGAGGTGTGATTGCTTTAACAGAGGGTAAAGAGTGATGAAACAGACAGGGCCAACAATATTGTGACTAATCTCTAAGTGATAACTAATCTGCATTGATATTTCAATTTATTTTCTCATATAATCTGAACCTACTCTCTAGCCTAAAATTAATATTTAATATTTTTTTTTACTTTATAGTCACAATTTTACATCAAATAAAGAGGACATAGATGTTAATATACTATCAATTATGGGTCGAATTTTAAAATGGCATTTAGTTTAGTGAAATTTCGTTCTCTTGAAAATTTTATCATTTGTATGTAGCCCATAGGATTCTTTTGGAGCCGAAAGTCTAAAGTACTTGCTCATCTAAACACATATCTTCGGAGAATTATTCATGTATAACTGAAATTTTGCCAAAGAATGAGTACAATCCAAGTAATTAACTCCCATAGGCATTTAATTTTTATATTGACCTTTTAATTCTTACATTTTTAAGGTATCCTTATCATTTTTTTGCCTTATTTTATATAGATCAGTTTCAGAGAGATTTTTTAGTAACTTACTTTATATTACCTATTAACACAGCATTTCCCAGTATAACAACATATGTCTACATAATGTACTGATCCTATGTGGCAAGCTATGAACTGTGCTATGAATTAGGTCATGTAAATTAAATTTACATAAGCCGTTAAGTGATTCGAAAAGGTGGGCTTTGATAAAGTATGGGGAACTATATTAGTAAGGTTCTCCAGAGAAACAGAACTAATAGGATGTGTGTGTGTGTGTGTGTGTGTGCAGAGAATGCGAAAGAGAAAGAGAGAGAGATTGGAGAGAGAGAGAGAAATGAGAGAGAGAGAGAGAGAGAGAGAGAGAGACTGAGTTTTAAGGAATTGAAGGAAGCTGCTCTCACACAATTGTGGAGGGAGGCTGGCAAGTCCAAAATTTGCAGAGAAGGCTATGAAAATGTAGATTCAGGGAGCAGTTCATGTTTCAGACCCACAGAATTTCCTCTTTGAGTGAGTCAGTCTTTTCCCATCCATATTATGGAGGGTAATCTACTTTTTATATAAAGTCTACTAATTCGAATATTAATCTCATCTAAAAAATACCTTTATAGCAATGTTGAGACCAGTGTATGGCCAAATATCTGGGTATCATGGCCTAGCCAGGCTGACTCATAGCATTAACCACAAGAACCCTTTCCCACAAAAGAAACTTGCCCATGGGTATCCTTTCTAACACCCCTCGAGGACATTAGCAAATCAGAACTAAGAGAGACTTCATTCAGAATTCTGACTTTCCGTGATGATTTTGGTGTGTGTGTGTGTTTTTTTATTTTTATTTCTGCATCTTTAAATTGTATAAAAATATATCCTTTTAGAAATACTATATTCGATGCATGATACTTAAAATTATTTAATACCCACGATGACTACCTTTGAACTCATTCCTTTCTTCACATTACAACCATAATAATTCCCTCAAGTATTCTGAACAACGAAAACAAAATAATCCATCCAAGCACATTTATTTCATATAGTCTCCTTCCAATACCACAGAAATTGTCACTAAAACATTCTGAAGGACATAAAGTATTTATTATGGTAACTTACTTTGCATTCAAACTGTTACAGAAAAGGGCTAGCCAAAGGTATTTTTCCAAGACAAATGTATATACTATACTATTTTGCAAACGTCCTCACTTTGTCCTATATTGCTAAGTAAATATTTTATGAAGTGATTAAATTTGTGATATGTTCTGAATTTACTTAAAATATATTCTTTCAAAAGGGTACAACATACCACATTTGTACAGTAACAAGATGTCAATGATATTTAGATAACAATTTAGTTATCCCTGTAAATGAATTAAAGAGCATTTTATCCATTTCAATGTTCTATAGTTTAACACCGTGTTGAAAGACTACTATATGTCTATTATTCATACATTGCAATCTTGGCTTTTTATGCCTTCAACATCTAGTTTCACTGTAGGTCTTGGGTATGTTTTATACTCTATTCTTGTTGCCAGTTGTTGCTGGGATCCACGATTTTTCAACTTTGAAAATGTGTGAGGAAGGTGTAATTTGAGTGGTGAAAGACTTGTTGCATTTGACAGAAAACTACAAATCTGCTCCAGGGACTGCTCTAAATCTGAGGAGTAAGTTTGTGATTTCCCGGGAGGTGCTTAGAGATACAGTCTATAATGTCAGCATTGCTTATTCCCAATTGAATCATGTTTTTGAATAGAAGAGGTAGTGCAGTATTGTATAAAGAACATACTGGTAAAAACACAGTTTTGGCTAGGCTCTGCCACACTATGAATTTAGGTAAGTGAATATACATTTCTAAATTTTCACTTTATAATCTATAAAAGGAGATGGGAGCGATGTTTGGAAAGGAGCATGTCTAAATAGTCTTCCTGGTAAATGATTGTATTTTTTCTATTATAATATTAGCTATTTTTGACTTTGCTTGCCATATGGAGGTTTCAACTACTGTACCCATATATGGAAAATATTACATTTGTGAGATATTTTATCAGTATCATTTTAATATAAATGTAGCTAAATCGGTATTTAGGGAAATTGTTTGTGCATATGAAATATTGGTACTCTGCATTCTTTTACAATCAAAAATTTTGTTTTTAAGTGAAAAAAATTCCTTTTCTCTACTTTCATCTGAGTAGAGCTAATGAACTTGCTTGAATTCGTTGATTTGGTTAATAAAATTGCTCTTTTGGCTCTCTCGTACACACATTCATAAAAGGTATTTTTGTGTAATTCCTAAATATGATTACATCAAAGCTACAAGTAAATATTGTCCTCTGATTGTGAGCAATCACTATTGCTCCTGCTCTGTTTCCATACTCTCACATACTCTCAATTATTCATCTATTCATCAACTATTCAACACTCATCTACTCATTCTTTCACTTATTTATTCAGGGTCATATATTCATAGGAAATGTTAAGGTAGATTTGTTTTTCAAATTCCATGTCAAAATCCTTAAATTATATATCAAATTGGTTTCCTCAAACAAATTTTTAATCAAATTATTTTAAATCAGCTTATTGAGGTATGTTAACATATTACAAATTTATTTATTTTATACGTACAAGTCAATAAATTTGACGAATACACATGGTTGTTTAATCAACAAAATCATGGTAGATAACATTACTATATCCTTAAGTTTCACTCGTGCTCCTGTGTAATTAATCCTGTCTTCCCAGCCCTCATTCTTTACGGCCATTGATGTGTTTTCTTTCACTATAATTTTTCTTTTTCTAGAATTTTATATAAATAGAATCCATACAATACGTGGTCTTTATGTGTTTTTGTCAATTAGTATATTGTTTTGAGATTCATCCATGATGTCATATATCAGTAATTGGTGACCATTCTAGGTCCTCTATATTTCCATATACATTATAGAATCAGCTTTTTAATTTTAAAAAAGAAAGCTTTCTGGGGATTAATTGAATTTGTATTGAATCTACAAAATGAATTAAAGATAACTGACATCTTGAGATCATTGTATCTTTCAATTTATGAATATGGAATTTCTCTCCACTTATTTAAGTTTTCTTTACTATCTATCAGCAATGAATTGTAATCTTTCAGTGTCTTGATCTTGTATATGTATTATTAAAATTTACTCCTAAGAATTTCATTATTTTCGAAGCGATCGTACATGGTATATTTTTATTTCAGCTTTCAGTTGTTCATTGACATTATATAAAATATAGCCTAATTTTGCATGTTGACTTTGTTTAGTGTGATATTACTAAATTCACTATTTATCATATCTTTTTTTCTGTATATTTCTTAGGAGTTTTTAGATCCTCACGTTATCTATTAATAAAGACATGTTAGTTATTTCCAATTCATGCAGTTTTATTTTTTCTTCCCTATTGACATAAGAATCTCCACTAGAATTTTCTCTACAAGTGATGGCAATGAATACTATTGTCTTTTTTATGATCTTATGGGAAAATATTTAGTCATTCACCTCTAAGCATTCATATGAAAGTTGTACGTATGTCTTTTATCAACCTAGTTGCGGAGTTATTCCTTTAACATGAATGGATATTGAATTTTGATAAATGCTATTTCTGCATATATTTGGAGTCTATTGAGATGGTTATATGTTGTTGTTTTTTTTTTTATTTTTTAGTCTGTTAATAGAGTAAATTATAGTGGCTGATTATTGCATTAAACCATCCTTGTATTCCCAGGATAAACTTGACTTGGTTATGATGTCTGATATTTCTTATACATGCCTGAATTGAATATGTTAAATTTGGAATGACTATTTTAGGATCTATGTTCACATATATTTGTGTTATTTTTGTAATAACACTTTCTAATTTTGGAATTAGATTAATGCTCCCACATAAATAACCTGGGAAGTACATCCTCTTATTTCCTAGAAGAGGTTGTTGAATTGTGTTATTCTTTAAAATCATTGTTAGAATTCACCAGTGAAGTCTTTTGGGCTTAGAGTTCCTTTGTGGGCAAGTTTTGAGCTTTAAATTCAATTATTTTAAATATATGGTGTTATATAGATTATGTATTTTTTTTAATGAGTGAGGTTTGGTAGAAAGGTTATTTTGAGGTAGGTGCTTATTTTTATCTCAGTTATTAAATTGACATAAAATTATTAAAAATATTCACTTATCATTTTAATGTGGTGGGATCTTTAGTAATGCTCTCTTTTAAAATTCTGATATTAGTCATGTGTGGCTTCCCATTATTTTTTTCATTAGTTTATTTGAAGTTTATAAATTTTATTGAACTTAAAAAAGATCAGTTTGAGGGTTCTTTGACTTCATTGTTTTTCTGTTTTCTATTTCATTTACTCTTGCCCTTTTTCTTGGTAGTTCCTTCCTTCTGATTGTTTTTGGATTAATTTTTCTTTTCTTATTTTATGGTTACTTGAAGTAAAAACAAAAGTCAATGATTTAAGAACTTTCTTGCTTTAAATGCTATAAATTTTCCTTCAAAACTACTTTAGCTTCACTCCACATTTAAAATGCTATGCATTCAATTTTATTCAATTAAATGTATTCTTTCATTTCCCTTATGATTTCTTCATTGACCAATAAGTTATTTAGAATGCATTGTTTAATTTCTAAACATTTGATTTCCAGATAATGTTTGTTATTGAATCTAGTTTAATTTTACTGGGCAAGAGAATATACTTTGCATACTTTTTCCTTTTAAATATATAACTACTTTTATTGCTCAGAATACATGTATGTTCCACTTGTATTTGCAAATAATGTATATTCTGCTGTTCGGTGGAATATTTTCTAAATACTGATTCAGTTGTTCAAGAATGTTGTGTTATTGAATTCTTTTATATCATTTTTTATATTCTGTCTAATTATAATTCTCTGAATTACTAAGAAAGAAGCACTGAAAATATCCAACTCTAATTTTGGATTCATTTATTTTTTTCTTTCGGTTCTACAAGTTTGTGCTTTATGTATTTTGAAGCTCAGTTACTAAGTACATTCATTTTTAGGACAGTAACATCCTCTTGATAAATGGACCTTTTATTATTACAAGGTTTTTCTCTTTATCCTTTTTATTCTCCCTCTAAAATCTTTTTTTTTATATTTATATTATAACTCCAGCTGTCTTATAATTAATCTTAACAAAGTAGATATTTTTTCCCATCTTTTTTACTTTTAATATACTCACCTTTGTATATTAAGTGGCTTTACTTGTTGTTTTTAGATATTATATGGTTGTGTCCCTTTTTTTTTTTTTTTTTTTTTGACATGTATGAATCGCTGCATGCCTCGGTCACTCATAAGACCATAGCAGACGGTGCAGAGCAAAGAAAACACCTTATTTTGAGTAGGGAGAATAATGAATAACATAGCACTCCTTTGAATACGAGTATTGTAGGTCTAAATTGCCTCTTTTTTTTTTTTCATCCAGGATGGCAATGTCTAATTTTTAATGAGAAAGTTTAGAGTATTTTAATGCAATTTTCAAAATGGTTAGGTTTAATTATGTCATAGGGTTATTTTTCTATTTTTCCCTTCTGTTATTTGTAGTTTAGTCTCTTTACTTGCCTTCTTTGACAGGATTGAATATTTTTTATAATTTTATTCATCTCGACTATTCACTTGTTGTCCTAGGGCTCAGTGTACATCTTTAACCTAACACAGTCTACTTTCAAATAAGTATATCAATATGTGAATAGAGTAAGGAACTTAAAACCGTATGCCTCCATTTCTCTCCTCCCCTATTCTTCATGCTACTGTTATCTGACATTTTATTTTTACATTTTTTATTAATGTTACCGGATTAGTTTTCTAATGCTGCTGTAACAAATTACTACATGTCTAGTGGCTTAAAGCAACACAAATTTATTCTCTTATAGTTCTGGAGGTCAGAAGTTTAAAATTCATCTTTAGGGTGGTGTTCCATCTGGAGACGCTAGGGAGGATTTTTCCTTGTCTTTTCCAGATTGAAGAAGCTGCTTGCACTGTTTGGCTCATTGTTTCCTACATCTTAAAAGTGTGGCTGCTTCCTCCAGCCTCTATTTCTGTCATCTGATCTCTTCGTTCTTTTTTTGACCTCTGCCTCCCTTCTTACACGGAGGCCTGTAATAACATTAGGCCTACCCAGATCCAGGATAATCTCATCGCAAGACCTTTACTTATCCTTATCTGAATGTTTATTTTCAATATAAAGTAATATATTCATAAATTCTGGGATTAGGAAGTGAACATCTTTAGAGATCTAATATTCAACCTATCATACTCGTGATACATTGTTATTTTTCCACTTTAAGCAGTAGATTATGTTTTAAAGAATTGAAAATGAGAATAGTCTTGTACATTCTCCCCCATATTGATCATTTCAAGGTTTTTTTAATTAATCAAAAACAAATTCATAAAAATAGAGGACAATCTGGTGACGGCCAGAGTGGAGGGGGGTTAAGAGGGCTGGGAGAAAGAGGTGAAGGGTTAAGAAAGTACAAATTAATAGTTGATAGATGGTCACGGGGATGAGGAACATGGCATAGGGAATATAGTCAGCATTAATGTAATGGTGAAGTATAGAGCCAGAGGAGAGAAAGAGCAATCAGGGGGATTGATTATAAACTACATAAATGTCTAACCAATCTACTGTATACTTGAAACTAATAATAAAATAAAATAAGTTTTTTTAATTAGCTTTGCATAGATGCAAATTAAATGTGGCATCATTTTCATGTCTTTCTTAACATTTCTTTTCATACATGTCTATTGGTAATAAATTATTTCTGTGATTTTTACCTGAAAACCTCTTTATTTCATTATTTTAAAAATTTATTATTTTGCTAAATATAGAATTTAGATTGATAGTTTTTTTTAATTTCAGCACTTAAAAGATGTTCTATTTTAATATCATTTGCATAGTTTCTGACAAAAAGTCTGCTATAATCCTTATCTATGTAATGTCTTTTTTTCTGTTTTTAGATGTTTCTTTTTATGACTGATTTTAAGCAATCTAACCATGATGTGCCTTGTTGTTTCCATCCTTCTTCTGTTTTGGATTTAATGTGCTTCTCACGTCTGTGGTTTTGTACTCTGTATAAAAATAGGGAGAAAATGACCACTATTAAAATATATTAAAATATATTCCCTATCGCTCTTTATTCTCAGACTTCTATTGCATATATGTTAGATTGCTTGATTCAGCCACAAAGTTCGCTCATATTCTTTTGCTTTATATTCTTTTTTTTTCTCTCTATGGTTCATTTTTGGATAGTTCTTTTAGTTTTCTTTGTTTCTTTGTTTTTCTTTCTTTCTTTCTTTCTTTCTTTCTTTCTTTTCTTTTTTTTTTTCTTTTTTCTTTTTTTCTTTTTCTTTTTCTTTTTCTTTTTTCTTTTTTTTTTGCTGTGTCTGAAGTTTACTTATCTTTTACTCTGCAGGGATTAGCTAGCATGCTAATATGTTATCAATTTTATTTAGTGTATTTTTTCAGACATTGTATTTTTTTTATCTCTAGAAATAGTATTTGTATCCTTTTTTTTACATCTTACATAACTTTAGTCATGATGATCATATTTTCCTACACCTTTTCAAAGATATGGAAAATAGCTGCTTTAATGTCTGATAATTCCATCATCTTTGTCATTTTTCCATTGTTTTTATTAACTAATTTTCTCCAGCTGTGGTTATTGTTCTGCTGCTTTGCACACTGGGAATTTTTTAATGGATAGGAACAATGTGGATTTTATACTATTGGTGATGAATTTTGTTGTATTCTCTTAAGTGCTGCTCTGTAGAACTGTTTGGCTCAGTTCTACAGAGCAGCACTTAATCTAGGACTAATTTAACCCTCACTATTTAGGCATTACCATTTTAAAGTTTCTTCTGATGGCTCCTGTATTATTATTATTTTTTTCCTCTAGCTGGTAGAAAAACAAATTATTCCTACCTTTCTATGAACTCTGTAATTGTTCAGCCTAATACCTTCCAGTATTCTTTTTTTTTTTCCACGACCTCCTCTTGTAAATGCACAAAGAATTACTAAACCAGAGATTAAAATGAACTCTTCTACCTATTTTTCAAGCTTTCACTGTCTGTTACATATTCTCCAGTATTATGTTCTCAAATGACAGACACCTTGGCCTTCCCAATTTTCAGTCTGTCCCTCCAAGTCAGGGAGTGCCCTGGGATCTGTTTTGAATCCCCTTTCTTGCACTGTAGACTGGAAATTGCCTTCGAGAAAGAACATGGGACAATCAGAAGGCTCACTTCATTTGTTTCCCTTCTCTCAGGGATCTTTATCTCTTGCTGCTTATTTCCAATGTTTGAAGATTGTCATTTGATAATTTTTGTTTTATTTTTTGCTGTTGAAGATAGGAAGGTAAATCCTTATTCTATCATGGGTAGAAGCAGAAGTCACATACAAGTAATTTTGAATGTATTTTTTATATAACTATATTTTTGCACAGTTATTTTCTTGTGTATCACCAATAACAGTAAGTACAAATGAATGTAATATTTATTTTAAAAGTTACATTTTAGGCAATATTAACACAGTGAGATTTACTGAGAATATAATACTTGTTCAAATAACTATACATTGCTTTTGTTATTCCAGCTTTCACTCATGATGTCATTTGAAGGATTTCCTGCATTAGATAGTTCTAATGATTTATGAAACCAGTTTATGGAATCTATAAATTGGAAAGAATTCTTGAAGTTTTAATTTAATATTTTTAAAATTCTTTGGATAGTAAATATCTTCACCTTGATTTTAAAAAATAGCATAGGTATAGAAATCATATTAATTTAAATTATTAATTTAAATTATTAAATATCTCAAAAATATATAATAGTATAAATAATTATATATTTAGCACCAGTAGTGATTTGTTTTTCACAAAAATTTCTTTCTTAGATCTATTTATATACATATTCATTCATCCATTCATTAATTCCCCAATCACTATGATTGTTTGCCTACTGTGTAGCACATGGCCCTAGAGCAAAAGCAAGAATAATATAATTTCTAAAATTTAAATTATATCATACCTTTCTCTTTTTATTTTAAATCTGTTGGTATCATCAATGATCTTGGTAGCCCTGTAAAACTTGAAAATAGTGAAAAGATTGTGAAGGTCTAAATCTCCTTCTCTTGTCTACATGGCTGAATCTGATTTCTGACTTCATTAGCTTCACAGCATGTTGCGGAGTGTATTGTATTAGTTATTTTAATTTTTTTTTACTTCTAACTGTGGACTTAACCAGTAGTGGTTAGATGTAGTGCCAAGATCAAATGCTGCCAGTGGAAACACAAACAAACACCTTTTATGTTATACACTCAATGAACTGTTCCTTAAAATGAAATACTGGTAGTATTTGAGGGGAATGCTCTTGATATGTATGATATTCTAATTCTGCCAGGAAGCCAGTTTGAAAAGTAGGTAGATGGAAGGACCATCTGAAGTGAATTCTTCAACCGTAATTTCCTAATCCCAGGGTGGAAGATGTAGATTAATTTGCTAATTACCGTTAGTTAGTATTTTATAGCTCTTAATGATTCTCCAAAGTTATTTCTTAATCTATGAGAAGATCCTTTCTCAGAAATAAATTCTGTCCCTGTTCTCAGCACTTCCTTCTCTAGTTTTTGACATTCTTCCTAATCGTGACTCATTAATCTCCCTTCCCCTGCTCTTTGTAAGATACTAGAGAAAACTCTTGATCTGAGTTCATCTGGAGTCTTGATCTATTTTTAAGCTCTATTTGATACCACTTTGTCTACCCGAGGCTCTAGGACAGTCCATAGCAAATATATGTGCTTATTATCTATATAAATGTGTCATGGTTTAAGGGATGATTTTCTGTTAGAATTCAAAAAAATATGAAATTTCAGTTTTTTTAAATTAAAACTTTTGTTCTGTTATTGCTTAACAGTACCCCAAATTTTAATTCGTGTATTTAATAGTTTTGTTGTGTGCCTACTATGTCAGGGATTGTGCTTGGTGCTGGGGATATATTAGTGAACAAATTACATATAGTTAGGCACATAGAAGAAGTTCATTTAGTAGATATTGATAAAAAATAAGTAAATGCAGAGTTTAGAAGATTGCAATTTGTGAAATATTAGTATCAGTAGTGTTTGTAAAAAAATCTAGTTTCTCTTTTGCTCCACATAAGCATACTTTAAATAATAGCGTTTAGAAGAATATATGGAATATCTAAATTAGAAAATAATGTCACTCTGAGGAATCTCTGTAATTTACTGATGTGTAGTGTTTGTTAGAGTCAGAGTACTTTTCCTATGTTAATACTTTTACCAAATTAAAGTTAATAAAATTTCAGAATTAATAAAGTGCAACTTTAAGCAATGGATAAATTTAGTATTATGAAAAGGTTATTGTCACTGGCTTAGTAAGATCGATGATGTAGTTGAAGAAGTACCTTGCTATACCTCTAGTTAAGTATAATACTGTAAAAGTCCCTGAAACAAAATTGATGTATCTGAGATGTTATCCAGGATGTACTCTTATGCTATTTTTGCAAGCTGCTTTCATCATACTCAGAGGGATTTATCAAGATGCTTACCTGTTGTGAAATTCAACATGATTTCTTGAGGGTGCAATCTCAGGCTGAGTTATGTCATCTCCTCTTAGCATTGCTATATCAATGCCTATATGATTGTAATTCTTTTGGGGCTCTCCTTATTCAGTGGTTGCTATACAAAATGTTGGACAAACAAATGTGTGTTATGCTTTAAGACTACTACTGTATGTCATATGTATTTACCAAAAGCTTTTTGGGAAAAAAATGTACAAAATGCATTTTTATGTATAAACTCTTTTATCTGAAGCCTTAAATAAAATTTTCATTTTTGTCTGGTCTACATGTAATTGGGGCAAAATGAACTGAGCTCTTCTGTTAATTTTTACATACATTGAGCTGATTTATTCTAAGTTGTTGAAATTCATGGAGTTAATGTCTTCTTCTAAGTAAAATTAAACACTTTAAAAAAGAAAATAATTTAATTTCCAAGATAAGTAATTTACACATCATCTGTGTACCATTTTTTTTTAATGTTGTTCTGTAGGTATGTCTAAAGTGCCAGGAAAAAAAAAAAATATGTAGCTGACTCTCTAGTGTATACAAGTATATGCACAAACTATTGGTCAGACAAAGGCGGATGACATTTAAAAAAGAATCTAACTATTATGGAGGTGTCAAAATTTTGTCTGTGTTGCCACTTTGTGGAATAGCTGAATGTTAATCAGGGCACCAAACAGAAAATTCTTATTCTAGGTTTATATGGGATTAGATTATGAGTGATTCCTCTTAGTCTTTGAGAATTCTGATTACCTGTTCAAGGAAGTCCTTAATTTCTAATAGTTTTTCTTTAATAATGCAGACTTTATTTCTTAAGAAGGTTATGAGAAACCTGTGACATGTCAGCATTTATAAATAATGAGTCAATGCATACAATTCTATAACTGTGCATTTCTATTTCGTTGATAGAATATAAAGTATATTATGATTATGTTGTTGTCTGCATGTAAGCTAGTACTGATGAATATTAACCCACTTGTATATTAGTTGAAGAATAAAGATCTCATATTTCTAGGCGGTAACTGAAATTATAAGTATCTAAAAAACTAAGGGGATAGGTAATTTAAAACATGTTAAATACATTATCCCCCTCCTCAATTTACTTTCATCTGATGTATTCTGCTCCTTTCATTCTCTTCATTCTTTCATTCCCCATCTCTACTGGCTCTCTTTGCTTCCTTCTTCCCTTATCTCTCTCACTCTTTCCCTCTGTATTGAAGTACACTACTTTGAAACATACCTTTTCCTTATCTTATCTTTTATCTTTTTCTTTCTTAAAGCTCTTTTCTATTACATTTTGACTAAGTTTCATAGGAATCTTTATTTGTTGCAGAACTCAAAGTATACCAGACCATGGTATACAATCTCTCAGAATAAGTACACAGAGAGTAAAAAATATGAATACCCGGTCCAAGAGTGCAAGGTGGGGTTGTTAAGAGTGAAGGTATTGGTCAGTAGTTTTGTGAGCTAACAGTGAGTTTTTTTTTCCTATAGAATAAATATATTCGAATGGTTTTCTCCTGCCTGTTGCAATCCATTTAAAACATACACTTCAATGTGGCATGACTGCCTCCATTCCATTGTTTACCTTCTCTTAACATGACTGCATACTTTCTCATTCATCTGTGCCTCCAGTCAATGACCCAGATATTCTTCTTCTTGCTTCTGGCTATGTGTACTTTTTCATCTATGCTGTTATCAGTTTTATTCCCTTATTGATTTCTCATCCCCGTTGTTAACATTGTGTTTTATAAGAATGACTATATTAATAATATTTCTAAAATTTTAATGTTCTACCCTGTGGTCCAACATATTAATTTAGCTTCTGTGTTCATTCTTGACTTCCATATTGAACACTGACATTAGGAAACTTAAAATGGAATACAAAATGTTAAGGTATAAAACTATTAACTTTTTGGTATCAACCTGCCTGTTATTTATTGCCATTTATTTTGTAATTATCGCTCAAGAAAAAAATCTATCATTGCTCTATGCCAGCTTTAACTGAAGCAGCAGGTTTAAAGACGAATTCAGACTTCAGCCTTCCCCTGAGGCTGATGGACTTCTCCTTTCAAAGTAGGACACTTCTATCTGATGGCATTAACCATAAAATCCCCCATTTCAAGTCTATGATATCCTGAAGGACAACGGCTCATTTCATTTCTTATCAAGAAATCGGGCAGATCAGTCATATTTCTCGAATCAAATGACATTTCAGAAAATTCATTTGAACCAAAAATGAGGTTTCCTCTCTGCAGACTCCAATTAGTTTAAAAGCGGTTTCTGATGAAAATTTTCAAAATAACTGAGAGCTACATAAAAAAATTCATATTTGTATGTATATGACTATATTAACTCATACTTCACACACACATACAAGAACCGATAACATACACAGTCACACACACAGACACACAGGCTTCCCAACAGCTTCCGCTAGCCACCCTGTCAAGCAGTATAAACCTTTAATTTTAGTGATCAGCATTAATAGTAAAATACTTAAGATCCTTCCTCCTTACTTTTTTTTTTATCCCATTACCCTAGGTATTCCAGTGGGAGTATGCTCACTCGTTTGCTCCCTAAGTACACAAAATTAGCTGCTTATCGGTTGATCTTCTTACATGATCCTTTAAAAATCCTTTGTGTGTGTGTACAGGCACTTATACAGCATCCGAGGCCGCTTCTGCCTCTAGAGGAAGCCGAGGCAAGCCACCCCCAGCCTTTTTCATACCCACTCACAAGGGGCTCAGGCCTAATTAAATTGCTCTCAAAGACAAGAAGGGATGAATTTTCTTCTTTCCATCTCCCTTGTCACCCATTTAACTCAGCTGACATTCACGGACTCCTTTTAGTTTATGTTAAAAAGAAAAAAAACCACATACACACACACAAAAGCTCTATAAAGACAGGGTTTAGAGAGCTGGGAGAAGTAGGGAGGGGTGGTGTTCGTGGATAAACTCTTAATCTGGTTACTCCCTGTGATTTATAATTTCAGAAACAAACAATGGAAACAAGATAGAGAGAAAGTGCCAGAGGAGAGGTTTGATTTCTCTGGCTGACTTCGATTTTATTCCATTAAACTAACACTGAAGAAGACAGAAATACACACACACACACACAATAACACACACACACACACACACATTATCAGTGCTTCTGGTCAATCCTGCACCCCCTTTATTTTTTCTTGGGCTCAGATTAATGAGGGAGGTTTGAGAAGCCAGGATGAGTACAGCCTGTTAATGTAGCTCTGCCCAAGAGGGGTAGAAGAACTGCAGCCACTTTGGCTGGCCTGCTATTGATTGGACTGCAGGTCACTGGGGAGCTGTCGGTGCTGCATTTCTGAAGCCGGGGTTCAGGGAGAGGCTGAAGAGCTTTGGCTAGACCAGACAACAGGAGCCCTGTGCAAGTCAAGCTCCAGTAAGGGCCCAGGAAGAGCCAGGCAATTAGCCTTTGAAGGTCATGGAAAGTTCCCTCCCCCTCTTCTCTCTTTCACCACGGTATCCAGCCTTCTTTCCCTCCTCCTCCTTTCTTCATCACCCATACTCCAAACACATCTGAGAAATACATTCAATTAAATCTCTCTCAGCTCCTGCTGGCTCCTGAGTAAAAGGTCAGTGGAGTTCAGGAGAGAGAAAAAGACTCAAGGAGGAGCTGGAGCTTGTGGCTACCTCTGACCCTGCCTTTCGTCTCCCTGCACCCTCCCCCACACCTTGCCCACATGCCCCCACTTCCTCTCTACCTACCATCTTTAATGATACCCGATGGTGATGGTCAATCACTCCCCAGCAGTAAGAGAGATGCCCTAAAGCATCATTGTGGTAAGGAGGGATCGATCAGATTTTTTTTTTTTAAAGTTGATAATGAAAACCTGTGAACTTAATGTCAGTTTGTATGCTGTGCTTCTTGGAGGCCTATCATTGTTGGCCTGGACCAGTTCAGCTGCTTGGAGGAGCTGACGAGTCCTTGTTATTCTTCTTTCTCTGCATTTTGTCTTGCCTTAAAGAGACCTAATTAGACTGAGGGATACTCTGCTGGCTTGCCTTTTTGCTGGCCAGCTTGGCTCCAGAAATAGAAGAGCAAAAGTAAAGATGACTGATTCAATTTTGCAAAGCAGACACTTTAAGTTAACCAAAAAACAGCCTATCTAGATATCTGTGGAAATATAAGAAAATAGTATAGGGGATTTTGTTTGAATTCGAGATTCAGCGAGGTATAAGGAGATTATTAAAAATAATATTATGACTGTACAGTTTAAATAATATTAACAAAATAATTTAATGAAAGAATTGAATAAATAAAAGTAGCTTAGAGAAAGTTGGCAGACATTATGTATATACACACACACATACAACTCATGTACACACAAAGATGTATTATTTTTTTTGAGGGGTGAAGAGAATGACCTTAAAATAATTGTTGTTTCTTCTCATTATCTGCTAAATATTTATTTAAAATAATGTGGGAAATAATATGAACACTCAGTTATGCAAGGTGATAATCATTAATAACGATGTGAACAATATTTTATATTGTGTTGTAATTGTATATTTTTTTAACTTGATGATTTTACCTTGTCCATACACTTCTATTCTGTTTGTATCCTCAAAACTCTGTACTTTCCTTTTTTCCTAAAGTATGGGGATACAGATTCTAGTACAACTAATATCTTACTTGCAATTAGATTTTTTTGTAGTCACATTATTTTCTGCATCATTTGATGAACCATACTATATTTTCCTATATTCCTGTTAAACTATTTGATGATGCCTTTTATTTTGTTGTATAATTGGGTGAGCGATCATGTGATAAACATAAATTTGGTATGAAATCAAAAAAACATTGTTAAAAACAATGAATATATTTTCAGAAAAGTTTCTGAGATATTAAATCTTTTAGAAAGAGAAGTTATAAAAAAATGTATTATTTCTTTGTAGATTTTATGACTACAAAGATAAAACTCTGAAAGATATCTAATATAGTTGATGTATAATAGTTTTCTTTTATACCCTAACATTAGCCTTTTTGAAATGTATACGAGAGATGAAAAGTGTGTGTTTAGCTAAATTAAAAATGTGTGGGGGGTCGAAAATTAAAAAGCAAAAAGTAAATTATACCTCTGAAAAAAAAAAAGGCAAGCCAACCTGAGACTGATAACAGAAGGTGGTACTTTGTATTCTGGGCACCGAAAAAAATAAAAAATAGAAAAGATGGAAAACATACTAGAGACATAGACGGTGCAGGATTTTTCCATGCAATAGGTTCTAAGGTTAAGACAAATTTTATAATTCAACTCAGAAAACCATTTTCTTCATTAGCCAAGAAAATATAAATCAAAATCATGATTCATTTTAAACCAAATAAAACACCTAGGATACATTGATATATATTTGTGTGTGTGTGTGTGTGCGCACACGTGTGTACACTCATATTTATTTTCTCTCCGAGATACAGAAAGCAATATTAGCAAGTCACAAGATCGACTTGCTTTGTAGGGCATGAAGAAAAAGAAAAAAAAAATGAAATGATTTCTTACATTTAAAAGGCACAATATACAAAAAAAAGCCTGAGACATAGGAACGCTCAACAAATTTTAACAATGGTGATAATGATTGTTATTATTATTCCTTATAGCATTTAGCATGAGGCTTAAAAGTTCTTTTTGCATCACTTTGTTTATAGTGTGGGACATATACTGGGCATGAGATGACAGGAGCTAACTGGAGGAAAATTAAGTTAGGGTGAAGACAGTTAAAATAAAAAGTGGGTGGACATGAGAGATACACAAAGACAGTTGAATTTCATGTGGGGCTAAGGATGTGCCAAGAATGACAAAGTCAGAGGTCTTATAATGACATGCTAATTCAGCACAAACTATCCTTATTTTCCTTTTCTGGTATCCCAGCTCCAAACTCCTACCCACCCTCACCCCCCATATTTTCCTACTGTGATACCTCTTCGCTTTTTTCCCCATAATAAACATCAGGAAAAACTAAACAAAGGAACAAAAGAGTCACCAGGTGTAGGAACATGAACTATTTGGTAACATGTAGCAAATACAAAAAACTTCTTTTACTTGACTTTTGACCTTTTCGTGCCAGGATGTTAAGAAGGCATGATAACTGAGCAGAAAGGCTTTAAGAGAGGAGGAAAAATGAAATGGAATTAAAATGTCTGAACTGATTAAAAAATAAATGAGTAGCATAAGCTATTTTTTAAAATATCTATGGTGAAGTTGGGCTAGGGGTGTAGGTAGCATGTAGAGAATAAAGGAACCAGATCCTTTGTGGTTGTGCAGGGTTCAGAATGGAGCCAGGGACTGAATGATGGGGAAGAGGGAAACATTCTGCAGATGGAGTCAAGACAGATGGTTTTTAGCCCTGTCTTTGCCATAAATGAACATTTGAGCATATAACCTATCCCACAAGAATTCCATGAGATAGCACTGTGTAATACCTAAGTTGGGTAGGCACAACCAATACGGATAATTCAATTTCTTTGTTGGCAAGATCAGGTAATTATGTACAGGTGGAGGCATATACACATATGTAAACAAATACTTATATTCATAAGATATGTTGCATACTTATATGATATACTGCATGCATACTATCCCATAAGGATTCCAGGAGATAGCACTTGTGTTCATGGGCTCAGTAAAGATGTAGCGAACTATAAGAAAAACAACAACAAAAAATGAGTCTGATCTGAATTGGGGTTTTGCTACTGTTTTCAGTTGGAGAAAGATTATAGAAGATACATGGGAAGAAGTGACATATGTAATCGCATACATTTAAGTGCTTCAAATTTATTGTTATCTTTTTAAAATTACACAAGACAATACTTAGTGCCATTTGGTATTTTATAAACAATCTGTCTCAAACGCTTCCATTTATATGTGCATAAAACAATATGCAGCATATCATATGATTGTAGAGTGTAGAGATTTGTTTACATGTATGTGCACGCCCCCACCTGCCAACAAAGAATGTGATTATAATTCATGATTTTGCCTACCCAAATTAGGTATCTCAGGAAAACTTACAATAGTTAAAGGAATTCTTAACTCATTCATTCAACAAACATTTATAAAGCACCTATTATGTATCAGGCATGATGCCAGTTGCTGAGCCTACGGAAACAAAAACAAAGAAAGAAAACATATTTCTCTTGCCCTCACAGTCAGAGTCTAGCAAGGAAGAAAGGCATTGCACAAATATTTATAACTGTATTGAGTCAACAGAGAAATCTGAGGTATTATAGAAGCATATAACAAACCAACCAAGTCTAGTCGAAATATCACATATCTGCATCATTCATCATTGGCAAAAATGCCAAGAATTACTCCTAGGTAACTCTGGATTTCTGCACATTGGGCAAAAAGTCTTTAGTAGCCTAAAAATGGTTCTTTCAGGAGGAGTTGAAGGTGTGGATCATTGGACATAAAAGTGCAGGTAGCCTGGAAAAGGACACAAAGAAACAATCACAAAAACAACTTGAGGGGATCTGACCAGAGTACTATCATTGTCTCCTACAGACATAAAACAGGATTTTGCAGTTTACATCTTTTTATATGGGTAAACAAGTAGGTAGTCATTTCATCGGCTGACATGTATATGGAATTTAGGAGAAGGAATATGTCACGAGAAAAACAAAAATGTGGGTGAGATGATGAATTAAGTTTTAGATTGGTTAAGTTTGAAGAATTTGTCATTCACCATTTAAAGATGTTCAGTAAGCAGCTGGATATGTAAGCTAAAGCCTTAATAGAGAACTCTCGTGTAGCAATACAAATTTCAGAGTTGTTCTATAAAGAAAGTAATTGAAACCTGGGGAGTGAATCAAATTGTCTGGGGAGGGTGAATCAGATGAAATAAGTAATAGAATTAGAAAAAAAAATCCCTGAGTAATCCCAATATTTGATTGTCAGGAATGAGTAAAACAAATTGCGAAGGTGAACGAGGAGTAGCAGAGAGTAAGACAACCAGAGTCTGGTCTCTGAGAAAGTTAGTAAACAAAGCCTAAATGATGCTGAAATCCAAATAAAACATGGAGTACAAATTACTCACTGGATTTAGTATTCCTGACTATAATGTTATTTTTAACATTCTCTCAATTTCTCATGATAACATAAAAATATTACCCCTAAAATACTGCAGTACTATAATACTCACCACTAATGCTAGTATAGTGTTTTCAGAAAAATCTTTACTCGCCTATGAAGTAGTCCATAGGTTTTGTCATGGTCATATACTCATACGCTCATGAGAGCATGTGAGAGTTTAAATATAATGAAAATACTAAGAAATCAAAAGAATTCAATAATGAAGCAGATGATGAGAAAAAGGAAGAAAGGAGACAAGGAGGGAATTGAGGGAAAGAGAGAGGGGAGCAGAGAGAGAAGAAAAGAAAGTGAAAAAGGAAAAAAAAAGAGGGGATTAGAGAGAAGAAAGGAAGAGAGGGAACATTTTTTTCTTATGGGAAACAACATATGTCTATTCTCAGCCACACAATTTGGGGAAGATTTGTTTATTCACTCATTGAAAAGTTATTAACTGAATGATTTCTCTATGCCAGGCACTGTTATAGAATCACAAAATATGAAAATAAACTGTAGATGAAAACTGTCATCCCTTGTGCCCAGAGATGATGAAGTTTATAAAGTGAAAGATGATGTTTTGAGGGGCTAACAGTGTCTCCTATAGGCGTCAGACAGGATTTTGTAGTTTATATCTTTTTATATGGGTTAAACAACTGAGCTGATGCTACTCAAGTGGGTGGTTTAAATAGTAAGAGCTTAGTAACAAAAGTTCTTCCATTGGCTTTGAAAGTATGAAGATGTGAACTCTGGAGCTTCCAGCAGCCATCTTACCACCATATAGGAAGCCGCTCAGTGATAAAGCCAGCGTCGAAGAAAGAGCTAAAAGATTCACATGAAAACAAACAAACAAATGACCTTATGACAGTTTTGAGATTGTGGATTCAGCCATACTTGAAGTCAGAACTATTCCTGCAGTAATGTGAGCCAAAATTTTCATTTTTAGGCCTTTAAATATTGTTTTCTAACACTTCCAACTGAAAGAATTTTAATTTGTACCCCCAAATTTTCAAAATTCTAAGGTAAACATGAAAATATTGGTTGCTATTTCCTTGATAATTTAAGAGGTACTGACAAAACTGATCTACATTAACATTTATACTATGTCCATAATAATTTTAAAAATATGTGATGCACATGACAATGATCTATTCAAAAGCCTACTACTTTTTCTTTCCAACCTTTACATGTCAAAATTGAGTGAAAAGCATTCCTCTTGACTATTTATAAGCAATAGGAATAATTAGTAAAACTAGAATTTAACCCCTCAAAATTATAATAGACTTCTGTGTTTAAATTCTTATTGGATTACACAATTGCTGATTTTTCATTATAAATCTATGGTTTGGGTTGGTAAAAGTTAAAGCTCTTAAAATTTTAAAAATCTTCAATCTCTTCATATCTTTGCACCTAGAATAACATAACACATGTTATGTTATTGCTTAAATTAACTACTTTCAGATAAACATGAATTTGTTAAACTCTAATTTAATGTTAACTTCTAGAATTCTCTGGCTAGAGTCTAAAATTCCCCCATACTTTAGTGCCTCATCCAATCCTATTCAGATTCAAACTAAATTTAACCAAATATTCAAGAGTGCATTCTATCTGACACACCTAATGACTTTACTGTGACCTACTTAAAATTAAACATTGTAAAATCTCATAGATTTCCACTCTTTTTTTCTCCTCTAATTGATCATATATTACTTTATTTATATTTAAAATTGCTGACCTTGATATCTCTAGTTGAAAATTGTAGATTTTGGAAACGTTGAATTACACATAAAATGGGACCAGTGGTGAAATCGTGATTACAAAATTTCTGACATACTGTTGTTTCCACTTACAACATAAGGTTCGTTGAATAAACGTTCTGAATGCTTACCATAATATTTGCATCTTGCTTATAATAAATTGCTAACCGGTAAGTTTATGGGGTAACATATGGGTCTCAGTTCTTTAGTTGGCGGCAGTTAAACAAATCCTACATTTTTGCACACAAATAAATGCTTGAGAAAGAAACTACCCATTTTATGTAATCATATGTCCATTTGGATGTAGGTCAGGAAGGACTTGCTAGTGTGCTAGCAGCCATAAAAAACCTGCCCCATGCTAATTACAATTTAGTTGCAGGGGTTGGTTCAGCTAGCTATGCATATGTTATGGCCCATATGTACAAACCTTTCCATTTGTAGAGAGGCCAGATGGGCCCTCCCTAAGTATGCACCTTCCCTGCTACGTGGATTAACTATGAAACAATTAAATTGATAAATTGTTTGCTTTTGTTTTTATAAAATGATTCATCCTAGTACCCATATTTTTAATAATTATTAGGGACTTTTAATTCAGAAAAAGTGGCAAACCTGATTTGTTCACACAGATTTCTGCAAATGGACCATCACTTTCACTTTGAAGTGCACATGAAACCATCACTCTTTTTATTTCACAGATTTTTTTCTTTCATGTGGATTTTATATTAGTTTGTTCAAATAGGGTACTAAGGAAAGGAGTTAAATATACTGGTTATCTGTATTTATCATTTCAAACAAAATATATCATCTCCCTCAAAAAAATTATTTGAAATTAAAGTTAATGTCTGTGGAAGAGTAAAATATTAAAATTTGTATAAAGACACTTTATAAACTATTATTGGAGATGACTTATCTAGGAAAACATTTCAGATACTAAAATAAATAATTTTTATCTATTTTTTTGAAGCAAAAATTATGCTCACTATAAATCATTCTGTGGCAAAATCAACATATGGAGTACAACTCCTTAGCTTAATTCTTGCCATTATATTTGAATATTAATACATTTTCATATAAAATATAATAATTAAGTTCTTCAAAAATTTATATCAGACTCTACTATTTTAATTAGCATTTAGTGAATAACAAATTTGATGTTTTTAGAGTCATATGGCTTATTATTGATGGAATCCGAAATCCTATAATTAAATTAAATAAATTTTCAAGGATGTGCTATACTACATAATTAATGAAATACCAATGTCTTCAGAATCTTTCACATTGTATACTCAAATTTAGTAAAATATTAATGTTATTTTTAAAAATTTCTACAGAGAAATTGGTTAAGCAAGTCAACTGTCTTATCCAAAGCAGGTCACCAAGCTAAAGAAAATACAACTCTAAATGTAAAACTCTAGTTAAAATGTATATGCTTACTAAAATTCTGTCATCGAGTTTTGAATCATCAAATATGATAGTCCTCTATTAGTAAATATTTTCATATTCAGTTCAGGAAATTCAAATTAAAACTCATTACTTTTACAGTTACAAAGAACCTTATAGATGGATTCAGAATATAAAATTCGTAGGTTCTAAAAAAGTATGTGAAAATATTAGAAAAATAAAAGAAGGAGGAGAGGGAGTTCCAAAATGTGACAAAAAGGACAAATTTAGAAATGTCTAGTGATTATGTAGAAATCTGTTATGAGAATAGAAGTGCCTTGCCTTTAATGAAGCATTTACCTTTTTGACATATTCTATCCTTTAGCCAGCAAGGTTACTATTTTTTAGTGTTATTTTAAAGACTAGGTTAGTGAAATACAGCAACCTCACATAACTGAATGATTTTTGCTATAAGAAGACAAAACAGCAAAAAGAGGTTCATGAATTAGCTATAGAAAATTCTGAATGTATAAAAGAATACTTCCTTTTTGTAATATTACAATAATTCCCTTGTGTCTATAAATAAGCTAAGCCAGATTATGAAATTGTATATTCTATATTGTTATATCCTTTTGATGAAGAAAAAGTTCAGTTTCTTAAATGACACATAATTACTTCGTTTAATAGATTTAATTTTATAAATACTTTAATAATTTCTGATTAAAACTGGAAATATAATTTAAATCTTTTACACAATTTTGAATCATTGCATTATCTTGGAAATAATAATAACTAGAATTCACTTAACAAAGTGTTTCTCCACCTCAGCACTATTGACATTGCGGGTCAGTAATTTGTTTTTGTAGGGGCTGTCCTGTACATTATTAGGATGTTTATCGTTATTCCTGGCCTCTAACCACTAGATGCCAGTGGCATTTCCTAGCTGTTGCAACCAAAATATCTCCAGACACTGCCAAATGTCCCCTGGAGGGCAAACTCATTCCCAGTTGAGGACCATTAGCCTAACCGTCATTGTTGATAACCAAAATTTTGCCTATTTTATGTTAAAAAAAAAGAGAAGCCAATAATTAGTAACAAAATCCTTTAAAATTTTTATTTTTTTAATTAAATGTAAAGAAAAATCTGGTATTTATTCCATTTTTATAATTAAATAAAAAGTAATATGAGAATTTCTGTTTATAATACATTCTCAAGTATGGAAAGTTCTTAAATCATCAAAAAAAAATAAGGCAAATTCATCATACTAAGACAGAAAATTTTTAAAAAACATCTTGACACTGGTAGAAATTCAAATTGTTTTTTGCTAATGCAGGTCATATTTAAATTGTAAGGCATATTAGATCTTTTATCTTAATATTTTAATGTAATTTAAACTATAAAAGCATATTACGTGGAGTCAGTAATGGAGTGAAGATAGTGGATATCAAACAAGAAAACACAAAATAATACCTCCTTTTAAAGATTTGTGACTCTAAGCCAGTTTTATTTGTTTGCAGGAGCTGGAAAACACAATTACCTAAGTTTTTTCTATGATGTGTATGTGTGTGTGTGTATGCTACTAATGGTAATAAAGTACAACTTAACTAGAAAAATATTTATATAGAGTATCTGTATCAGACCTATTTACCACTCGATGTGTTTCAAATGACATGATAGCAGTATTTAATTTGTAAGCAGTGACATGAGATATAAAATTAGAGGAAAGAACATTTCTAAATTTTCACTCTATTTCTATCTCTCCCATTTTTTCTGTTAATTTCTGGGAAACTTCCCATAACAATTTTATAATACCTTCAAGAAAAACACAAAGCTCAATATAACTTGTATTATTTTCTGTGTTTGAATTGGCAGCCTACGGTTTATAATGTGAAAAACAAATGAATAATTTTGCATTAATATTTTCAAGTTAAAAACTTTTTATATTTTGACTTTTAGTTTTCATTATCTATACAAATATTTTCTTTTAAAAAATCTCTCTCTTGATTTCTATTCAAAGTAATGACAGAAGATCTTATCAGAAGACTAACCTTCAGAGAGCAACCATGAAACTGGTAAATAATATAAAGACAACTACCAGAAATGCTGAGATTAAATTAGAAATCAATAACAATAGTATAACCATAAAACTCAAAATATTTGAAAGTTAAATAATATATTTCTAAGTAATCCAATTGTCAAAAAAGAAATAATATGAGGATTTAAAAATATGTGAACTGAATAATAATAAAACTACAACATATAAGAATTTTGGAGACAAGGCTAAAAGAGTATATGTCATTGACTTAAATTTAAAAAACAGAATTACAATCAATTATTGAAATTCTTACTTCAGAAATTAGAAAAAAAGAGGAATTTAAGTTCACATTAAGTAAAAGAAAGAAAATAATAAAGATAAGAGCTAGATTCTAACTCTATGAGATAGAAAAAAATAGAGGAAATCAGTAAATCCAAAAGTAGTTTCTTTGGAAAAATATCAATAAAATTCATAAGCCTTTAGATAGATTGCTCAAGAGTAAAAGAGAGAAAATACAAATTACTGATATCAGGAAAAAGAGTGGTCATCACTGTAGAATCTACTAATATTAAAATCAAAACAAGCAGATATTAAAAGCAACTTTATGTCAATGAAGTCAACAGCTAAGATAAAATAAACAAATTTCATTAGAGACAGAAATTACCAAAACTGACCAAAGAAAAATTTTAAAACTTGAAAAATCCTTTTTCAGTTAACGAAATTCTTACAAAGAAAATTCTAGAAAGATTAACTGATGAATTCTCTCAAACATATAAGGAAGAATTATTACTAATTCATTCTGTACACTTTCAGAAAAATAGAAGAGGAAACACTTCTCAACAATGTTCAAGGCCAGTATTATTCACATCAAAACTAAATAATGTACAAGAAAAGAGAAATATACAATCCCTCATAACCATAGAAGCAAAAATTATTTTACAATTTAATAAAATAAATTTTATTTAATAATAAAAAAGAAAAACTAAAACTATAAGAGTATTTTAAAAGATACAAAAAAGGCTAAAAACCTACCAGCATACTAGGAATACAGGAATATAAGAATAAACGCCTTAACTTTTATAATGCACTTGGGTCACTGAATGTAGATATTTCCAAAAAGAGATCATCTCCTATCAGCTGCTTGAGGTGTAAAGATCAAGACAAAAGGGGTAGAAGGTTTTATGTGCTAATTTTTAGAATTAGGAATTCCACTCTGATCTATCCTGAAAATGATGCAGTTTTCTTTTCCACTACACCACTCCAGGATAGCCTGATTAGTACATGTTCTGGGTGGCATTTCAGCCAAAAGAGAGTATAGATTTGAACATAATTTTGGTTTAGTCAACTCGTTTCTCTCTTTGGTTTGGCATGGTCCTAGATAACAAGGATAATGGTCACGTGATTGAGAACAGTACTCACTGACTCCTGTAGTGTCTCCTGTGGGCCAAAGTAGGGGCCAAAAAGGGTCTCCATAAGTTTTATTAAAACGCTCTTCTCCTTCTTGCATCAGGTCTTTTGGATGAAAACTCTGGGTGTAAGTAGGAGATGATTAGATAAAAAGGTGACATTAAAAATATTCAAATGGAACATACCAGTTCTGTAGAGGTAGAACAACCAGGTACCTAGTGAAGGGAACTGGCATTACTGACCTTAACTTGTATAGAACCATCCTGCAGCCTTCCTCATGAAAAAAATAACTCAGTGCAGCACTCCAAAAATAGTTACAAGCTGTTTAACTGACTCCTGCATTTGCTATTCATCAACAAAAAGCTCTGATTAAAATCAGATCACCATTCTCTTTCAACTCATTAAGGAGTCTACTTGCAACAATAGCTATGGCCCCCACTTCTACAAAGTCCTTGTAAAACACCAGTCAGCTGTGTGTAGATATTTCCCTTGCCTATACTCAGGACAAACAGGATGGATTAGACTGACTCCTCTCAGTCTAGCTTTCAAATACTATGACTAGACTTAATTATTTGAACTCGACTGGGAATTTTAAGACTTCCCAACCAGCCAGCAAGCTACATTAAAGGCATGGTCAGTCTGTGCTTTCCAACTGATATGTCCCACTTGGCGGAGTGAGGGGACGCTTCAACAATATTTTCTTGTGCCCCTGGAATTGTGCGTCTTGCACAGAATACAGACAATAATTTCCCTCCTGAAAACACGATAATTGTACCTTAGGAATGCTTATAAAATAGCTTCCAGTGGTTAAGAAAACACTACCAATAGACTTTGTAGCTCTTAGATGACAGCATAGATTTCTCCAAAATGTGGTCAGTCTTGTTTCTTGAGATGGGTTTAAGGAGATGGGGGATTCTCAGAGGAATAATAGACTCCTTATTTACAAATACCCTTGGGGAAATTTTCCCTACAATGAGAGTCATAGAATTAGCTAAAATGGTATAAAATTTATCTCTCATTTTAGTTGAAGTGATTGATGATACTGCCTTAATCATGAAGGGCATTTAGATCAGATTTAACTTACAGGCAAAGGTTGTTATAGGTGATAGAATTTTCCCAGTCTTCTTTCTTTCAGGCCCAGGCAGAGTCTGCAATTGCTTTGCCAGGATTAATGTCTTAAACCAAGTGGAAATGTCAATAAAGAAACATAAGTAGAAAGCCATCTGCCTTTCTAAAGTAGACACTGAAGTTTTATGGGATTTGAGTTGATTTTAGGATCCTAGGAGCTATGATTTTATTACAATACTACAGGTTAGCCTCATCCTGCTGCTTGTAATCTGAAGTAGTCTTAATTAAATGAAACGAATATACTAGTTAAACAGCTTGTTAAATTTCTGACAAATTATCCCAGAAATTTGTCAGAAGTTAAGATGGTGTAGAATTGATTGTAGATGGTATAGAATATTAATGGTAGACAGTTCTCCACGTGCCTGTCATGTTTCTGCATATTTTATGAGCAAAGGCACTAATAGCCTTTGTTCTATTCAAGGATGTGTGTATAGTGAAGAGCCTTGGAAGATATAGATAGTGCTTTTCTCCAGAGCAGAGAGTAGGTAGGCTTACTCCAGTAAACAGTACAATACAATGGAGATTACCTCTCCCTGGAGCAACTGTTTGTCAGGTTTGCTTATAACTCCTTGTAAAAGATGAGAAATCTCTAATCGTGGGGTTGCTAACTGTGATGTAAATCCATTGCCTATGGCATTCACCTGAGCTACCCCGTATGTGATCCCAAGGGATTTGGGGGTCAAGGGGAATTGATGTGAACATGAAGTTCTTGTTGCTTTGCTGTGTTTTGAGAAATAAAGTTCTTTGACTCTCTGACCCAGGAGTTGCATGTCTTCTGCCATCATTCATAAAAGTGTGGAAGCTTGTTAGCTTTCAAAGTAAAATCTAGGTCTCTTCAGAGTTTTTGACATCGAGTTGGATATAACGCTTGGAGTGGAGATGTTTTCATCAGTTCTGATCTTAGGGGAACAGCATTTAGTATTTCACCATAAAGTATGATGTTAGCTGCAGTTTTTCCTTAGATGACCTTTTATAGTCATGGGCTGCATAATGGCATTTTGCTCAATAATGGACCACATATTTGGTGGTGGTCCCAAAAGATTATAATGGGGCTGAAAAATTCTTATTACCTACTGATGTCCTAGTGGTCCTAACATCAGCATAATAGAATATTTCAATCCTTTACTTTTAACCTAACTACACCTTTAATATTCAAACTAAGTTTCTTAGAGACAGGATATCATTGGGTCTTGCTTTTTATTCAATCTAACAATATTTCTTTTAATTTTCGTGCTTAGACAATTTATTTAATGTAATTATCAAAATTTTATTTAAATATATTGTCTTGCTATTTATCTACTTATTCCATCTGTTTTTTTGTAATATTTTGCTCTTTTAATTACTGTAATACATTTTACAGTTTTATTTATTATAAATCCTATAATACATTGTCATTATACTTTGCCTTAATCAGTTAAACAGTTAATTATATTGTAAATAATTTAAAAATATACTATTTTTCCCCATCTTTACCATTTCCAGTATTCTTTATTTCTTTGTATAGATTCAACTTTTTACAAGTGTTATTTCCTTCACCTAGAGAACTTCTAACTTTTATTGTAATGCAAGTCTGTGGATAACTAATTCTCTCAGCCTTTGTTTATCTAAAAAAGTTTTTGTCATTAATTTTTAGGGATATTTTAGATGAATATGTAATTTTAGATCAAATATTTAGAACAGAATATTCCTTCAGCATTTTTTGTCTTACTTGTCTTCTGATTTGCATAATTTCTGATGAAAAGACTATTGCCATTCTTATATATTACATGTATATGTGTACATATGTATTTATATCATATATATAGTATTTTTTTCCTTTGACAGCTTTCCTAATTTTTCTCTTCAATGTTTCAGCAATTTAAATATGATTTATCTTAGTATGATTTTTTGTTCTGTTTATTTTTCTCAGCCTTTGCCAAGTTCTCAAATATTTGGGCCATCATATCTTCAAATACAGTATTCTCCTCTGCCTCTTTCCTAGGATGTGAATTACACATTGGCATAATTGCTTAAAACTGACCACAGGTTTCAGAGGTTCTGATTTTCTTTTCAGTTTTTTAGTCTCTGTGTTTCAACTTGGATAGTTTCTATTTCTGAGTCTTTACTTTGACTCATGTTTATTTCTGGAGTGTCTAATCTGTTTTTAAGTCCATCCGGTGAAAAGTATACTTCAGATTTTATGTTTTTCATCTCTAAGTTTAATTTTTGTTGTCTTCAGTTTCTCTTTAATTATTTTCATGTCTTCCTTAAACTGTTGAGCATCTTTATAAGCACTGTTTTAAAGACTTATCTGCTAATTTCACCATCTATCATTTCTCAGTTTCTATTGAGTGTCATAAAATCAGTACTAGTAATGAATAAATTTTGCTGCTTCTTTTTATCTCTACTAATATTTTTCATTTTTTGCTATGGTAGAATAACAACATAACATTTACCATCTTAACTATTTGCAAGTGTACAGTTCAGTAGTATTAAGTGCATTCATTTCGTTGGGCAACTGTCACCACCATCCATTTCCAGACCTCTTTTCACCTTGCAAAACTGAAACTCTCTACTCATTAAATAATAATTCCTCATTGCCCCTTTACCCAGAACTATCATTCTACTTTCTGTTCCCATAATTTTGACTATTCTAAGTATCCCATATAAGTGGAATCATGCAGTATTTGTTTTTTTTGTAGCTCATTTATTTCACTTAGCATACGTCTCAGGCTGAGATATAAACTTAAAGCCTTCTGAGTTCTTTTCTGAGCCTGCACCTTTTCCTGGACATCGATCGTCACTTTTTAATTCCCCCCATATATGCCGTTGCTTTTGCATATCTTAGTCTCTGATGGCTGCTCCTAAAAGGGTAAAAAAGTAAAACAGTAAGGAAGAAGAAGCATCAAACCTTAAAATCTGTTGGATGTTGCTTCAGCTGAGGGCAGGGGGAGGGTGACTTGTAACAATCAGAAGGAGGGTGCAACAATGGCTGTTCACCCCTGTGTCTACATCTCTATAATTAGAAAGGAGCAGTCAACATTCAGAAGACTGAGCTCTAATATTTGATGGAGGACCCTTATTGTACTAGTCAAACACATCAAATAAGATATACAGAGATTACATAGATATAGATATCATAAGAGATTGGCTCATGTGATCATGAAATCTGGCAAGTCTCAAGATCTACTGAGCAAGTCAGCAAGCATAGCTAACAGTCTAGTTCTAATCTGAAGGTCAGTAGGTTCAAGCTCCAGGAAGGGCCACTGTTTCAATTTGAAAGCAGTCAGGCAGGGAGAATCCCCTCTTACTTGTAAGAAGGTCAGACTTTTGTCCTATTTAGAGGTTTGCCTGATTTGATGAGGTCCACCCACGCTAGAGAGGGAAATGTGATTTACTCAGTCCACTGATTTAGCTGCTAATCTCATCCAAAAACACCTTTACAGAAATGCCCAGAATAATATTTGAGCAAATATTTGGGTATCCCTTGGTCCAGTCAAGTTGATACATAGAATTAATCAATACATCCACCCTATCTCCTGCAAGCTATATATAAGCTGCTCTATGAACACGTGTACAGTTGCATTTCACAGGACCGAGAGTGGGGAATGGGTAGTCAGTGCTAAGCTAAAAGCTAAATTGATCAAAATTAACCTCTATCAAAATTAACCTCTATCATCCTAGCTTTCCCCTAGAAGCTGGAGGCTTCAGTAGACTGCAGAGTTCTAAAAAACAGACAGATTCTGCCAGCGCAATTGTTTCTAGATGGGAAGACAGATTCTTGGTGCTTTCTACTCACCATATTCCCAGAATCCTCTTTCAGTTTTCCTAATTTTCAACTGGGTATTGCATATCATGAATGTTACATTACTGTGTGTTTAGATTTTACTGTCTTCCTTTCAAGAGTGTTGACGTTTGTTTTGGAAAGTAGGTAAGTTACTTGTTGGCTAAGTTAATCATTTAGAGATTTGTTTTTAAGTATTTTTTGATAAAGTCTATAATAATATTTACTCTAGTTCTTGTTTGCTTCTATCACTAAGACATGGCCCTTCATGGATCTCTACTCATTTCCCTGTTTACTCAAAGATCTCTCTTTGCTTGGCTGGGAGACAAGAGACATGAAGGACATAATTCGACTAAAATACTTTCATGAGAATTACTGGAGACACTAGAGTAAAGATACTCTTGAAATATTTCACATGGTAATGGAAGCGAAAACATTGAAAGGAAACACAAAATCTTAAAAGTAAATTCATGTCTTTTTGCAACTCATTTTTATATTATCCATCTCTTATCCTTTTGTGCTGTACTGTTGATTCATTCAGATCTCTTTTTCAATTCATAGATCCATCAAATGTGTTTTGTTTTTGTTTTTTTAAATCATAAGAACTATTAAGTATGGAATAATGTTCCTCCCAAATTCATATATTGAGGCCCTAACCCCACAAGATTACTACATTTGAAGATATGGCTTTTAAGGAGGTAATTAAGGTTAAGTGAGGGCAAAAGGGTAAGGCCCTAATCTGATAGGACTGGTGTTCTTATAAGAAGAAACACCAGAGTGCTCTCTCTCCATGTGCATGCACAGAGAAAAGGCCATGTAAGGACACAGCAAGAAGGCTCTGTCAGCAAGTTGAGGAGCAAAATCTCACAAGAAATCAACCCTGCTGACACCTCGATCTTGGACTTCTGGCTTTTAGAACTGTGAGAAAGTAAATGTCTGTTGTTTAAGCAATTCAACATATGGTATTTTGTTGTGGCAATTCATGCAGTCTAATAAATTATGTGTGTTATTCTGTAAAAATTATTTTTGTTTTTTTCTCTCAAACCATTCTATTCTGATTTAACATTGTCCTATATTTTCTGCATAATTTCCAATACTTCTAAAATTGATTTGAACATATTAATCATTGTTTTAGCTCAGGATGCTATACAAAATATCATAGACGGGGTGGCTTAAATGACAGACATTTATTTCTTACAGGTCTGGAGGCTAGGTAATCCAAGAATAGGGTGCCAGGCAATCCAGTTTCTGGTGAAAGCCCACTTCCTGGTTTACAGAAAATCACCTTCTTACTATTCCCTTACATGGCAGAGAGAGAGAGAGAGAGAGAGAGGAGAAGAGAAAGGAGAAAGAGAGGAAGAGGAAGAGGGAGAGAGAGGGGGAGGGAGGAAAAGCACACAAGAGCACATTCTGGTGTTTCTTCTTCTTATAAGGACACTAATATTTTTATGGGGTCCCATCTTCATGACTTCATTTAAACCTAATTACATCCTCAATGTCCTACTTTCAAATACTATCACATTGAGAGTTAGGACTTCAACACTTGAAATTTTGTGGGATATGAACGTTCACCAATAACAATCACACTCATGTTAAAGCCATTTTGATTGTTCCATGAGTTCTATTTCTTGGCGTGAAATATGATTCTTTTATTATCTTACTTTCTCTCATGATGCTCTATTTCCTGTGTAGTTTATTTTCATGAGTTTATCCTGTGAAAGTTTATTTTTTGCTGGAAAAGCTATATACCCTGGGTTAAGAAGTATATGTTCTGGGAAGTTTCACATTTTTGTTTTGTTTTGTGTCCAGGCAGTATATGTTTATCATGAATTTGGAACCCATAGCAGAATGTGGACAAACCATAAGAATTCCCTTTATTTATCCTTGTGTTTGTTTATATTCTTATGGCCACGGGAAGTTGAAAGGTATTTTCACTTTTAATTTCCCTAGTTCCTGTTTCACGAATATTGTGGTTTCATAACTACCTGCTTAATGTAAATATATCAAATTCAAGCTCCTACAGTTAATGGAATGAATTTCTTCCCCATTAGAGATTTATAATAAAACTTCTGATGTCTATATCTGACTTCAGATTTGAGCTATTTAGGACTTCAGATTTGAGTCACTGCATTATTAAGGTTTAAGTTCTATTTTAGTTTCCAAAAATTGTGGATTTAACTTTCTTTTGTGGTTGGTCACTTATTCAAATAGTTTTCAATCTATTTTATCCAATATTTCTAAATGTTCGTTGGCGAGAACCTCTCATGTTAGCTCAATCTCCCACATCAGCTATAAATCTACTTAAACTCAAGTCTGTTTCCAGATCTATAAAATGGAGATAATTACTTCTAACTTACTGGGTGTCTGTAAAAGCAAATTAAATTAATGTGTGTTAATTGTTTAGCATATTGCTTAGTAAATCATAAATATTCAGTAAACATAATTTACTAGTATTATAATTCTAAACAACCTACATCTAGATTATGACAGAAGAAGCTACCAAAACTAAGCAATTAAAGCAATTTAAACTGTGCACTTTTTAAATTTTTCTAATGAAAGATGGCTTAAGTAATTTTTCTTAATATCCAAAATGAAGAGCAAAATTATGGGATAGATTTTAAAAGTCTTTGTATTATATAATTTTAATGAATTTCTCTAATATATGTTGAATTTTTTACAAGCAGCATTATGTTTAGGGTTACTGTCAGGGCTTTGCAATTTTGTACAAATATTTTATTCATAAAAGACTTTGGTGTTTTGTATTCTGCTAGAAGACTTTTTTGAGTAGATATACTTTTAACTCTATGTAACATTGATGTCTAATGAATGGATTTTTAAATCTTATAATTGTAAGGGACAGGTAGTTAGGGCTGAGGGCAGAGAATCTGTAATTCAAAACTTCTGGTTTTTATGATGATGAAGATTAATGGATATATATATATATATATATATATAATATATAATATTTCTTTTATTGATTAAAATTATTCCAAATCATTTGAAGGATGAACATGGAAGCTTAGTAGAATCTTTATCCTTAGGGGAATGAGAGTGAGAGAGAATCTATTGAGTTATATTAGTAAATAATTAAGAGTGGTTAAAACAACAATGTTCACACATTTTTAATTTAAAGCCTGTTCAATCCTTTTAAAATTCATTTGAATCTGCAATTATTTAAGCTGTGAGCTGTGCACTGAAGAGAATGTAAAACCGTAGATTTTAAGAATGTAGCTGGAGGTAATATATAAATCCAATTGATCAGTCTGGCAGAGAATTGATGCCACGATTTGTACCCAGTGGCATTTTCTCGTTCTTACTCAATTGGCTTTAGAACATTATCAGAAAGTCAATATAATATGCCAATATAATGATATATTTTCAGGTATAAGTCTTGTTCAGATGAAAACTTAGGTGCTCACATTGTGGATAATAATGGACAGACAGCCTGACTCCATCTCACTATGTGCCCTCCAGAAAGGACTTGACTTAACTTTACTGCAAGTTTTCATTCATTTATCAAAGATCCTAAGTGCCAGCCAAACTAGTAATAGAGGGCGTCTGTCTCTATAGGACAAAAAAATAGAGGGAAAGGATAATATGTACTCAGTGCTGCAGTCTGTCTTCAGACATCTCTCTAGCAGCCTTCTGTCTCCGACTGCCTTTCCTGATGTTCCGATCAAGTTACCTTTAAAATTGGCTCTTGATTTCATGCTTTGATTCTCTTTCTCTTTTAATTTATTAATGTGTTTACTACCTCAGCATTATCTTTGTAGCTCATTCCATTCCAAGCTTGCTCTTTCTTATAAAACTATTGGGAGAGTTTTACTTTTATTCATTTGTTGTATACGAATTTAATTCTGAAAGTTACTTATGTCATGTAACTTTTTATTCTCTCCATGAGAAGGCCTCTAACTATATATTTTGTCCTCACCAAATTGTTCAAATTATTGGCAGCTTTCAGGCAGAGTATGCATAAATTGTTCATTAATATTATCAGTAGTTTTGATTATATAAACTGTTACACAGTATATTCTATACAGGCCCCATCTAAGCTTGGCTAAAACAATATCCTACAGCACGTGATGCTTATTATGTTTGTCTACAGTGAATGACAATAATTTCTGCAACAGTTGAGGCACAACTGGTCCAGATATTTAACGGTAATCATTCCTATAAAATTTTGGACATTAGAAATGCAACATAAAGCTTAATTGTAGAATGAAAATTATATAAGGCTTATTTTGTAGTTAAGTTTTTCATAATTATTCATTCATTTGTACATTTTATTTAAAAATATGTGCTGATGGCCTATACTGGGTGCTGGATTGCAGCTGAATAATAAGGACAGAATTGGTACTCCACATGGGACCTATATCTTAATGTGGAATACAATCAATTAGGAAGTGTAAATAAATATATAGTATGGCAGATGAAAATGAATATTGTGGAGAATAGGACTGTAAAGGTGAAGAGTATGTACTGAGAAGAGTGAAGATATGGAGTGGTCCTGGAGGACTTCCCTAATTTATGTGATGTGTGAGCAAAGTTGAAGGAAGTAAAGGAGTGAACCGTGCTGACATGTGGGAAAATTGCATTCTAGGCAGAAAGAAACACATCTACAAGCCTGACACTGAGGCATGCTGGCAGGTTCAAGAAAGAGCAAGGGCATTACTGTGTCTAGAGCAGGGTGAACAAAGAGAAGAGTCTTAGTATGGGTTCCTTTGAGCTAAGGATTCATACGCAGGTGATTTATTAAAAAACTGATGAAAGGGAGGAAAAGTAGAAAAGCTAAACATGAATGCAGTTTCAAGTGAAATGCTTACATAGACCTGATCCCTCTGGGTGGTCTGGAGTGTTAATTACTTTGCAGAGTTTGCGCCACCTTGAGGTAAGAGATTTGGGCTCTCGAAGTTCTATAGTAGTCAGTTGTTGGCTGTGAGCAGCCCTGGGCAGATTTTAACTCTCAAGCACTTCTGGATAACAGTGCTTCTGGGCAAAGCATCTTCAGCAGCCCAAGACTCCTCAAAAAGTTTGTAAATGCCAAGTATGCAGAACCAGAAAAATTTTCACAGATTTGGATTTCAGTGTGGCCCTGTGACTGGAATGCGGCAAATGGAATGTAGAACTTGGGTCCTTAAATGACCATGTGGAGAACTCGCTTATGTATACAAAACCAACTTGGACTGTGACATTAATGAGTAAGAAATGTTTATAAAACATATTATTTTGTGTATTATAACTTATAGACAAGGGTTAATCTGTTATATCAGTTAGCATTTTTTTTTTTACTTTAACTAATACATCTATATTTTAAATATCTGGCTGTAATGAAAATAAAAAACCATAGGAGAACAACTGATAAATCAGCAAGACCAGTTAGAGGCTATTGAAATATTTTGGAAGGAGCAACTGGTGGTACTAGAGAGGTGAGATGTGAACCTAAAGCCAAGATTAGCTTATGTATTTCAAAATTCCCTATTTTTGTTCAGTCTGAGTTTCTCTCTCTCTTTTACTCTCTCTCTCGCCTCCTTAAACATATTTCCTCATCCCTACTAATCCTTTTTTTTTTGTATGAAAGATAATTGTTCAGATTAGGTAAAATTTTATTACCTGTCTATAATTTCTCAATATTTATATGAGTACTTACTAACTGTTTGAAAGACACTGATTATCTCTAATACTCTTAGACATTTACTCACCAGCAAATATTGTTTTTACTCTTACTTGTCTGTGCCTACTCTGATTTTTTTTCTCATCTTTCCCTTTGTTGTTAATATTTCTACATATGCCAAAATGGCAGGATACACTTAGGGTTGCTCCTTTTTGGGTAAAATTGACTACTGTCTGGGTCCAAGTAAAAAGAAAAAAATGATGCCTCCTTAAGCAACACATATGCACCACAGCCCATTAAAAAAAAAAGGAAAAAAGAAAACATGGACTTGGATATAAGAAAAGCACATAAAACTTTAAAATATAAATATTAAATAGAAAAATATTTAGAAAGTGTTTATTTTACTTATCTATTAAAAGAATAAATATCAAGATAATGTTTATCATCATGATATCTGTTGATTCCCTACTGAAATAATGAACCATGTTTCTTTCACTACCTTTATGTAAATGTTTTAAATATCTCACTGAAGCAGGGGAGGATAAACATTCTTTTTTATTTGTTTTCCATTTTTCTTCTCTTATTGCCTACTGAAAATAAATGTGTAGGTAAAATACATGTATGCGGATGAGTATACAAGTAAGATTTCTAGCCATCGAGTCTGCAGCAAATGGTGTGTAACCTCCAGCAATGAACATGCTATGTGTAACTGTCAATGTCTCAGATTTCTTCCTTATGGAATAAACGAATTTCATAGTTTATAAATTTTAAGTAAGAAACGATGGGTTTTGTGTGAAAATTAAAGAGTTTAACTGTATATATATCTGCACACTTGTGCATAAGTCTTTATTAAGGATCTTTTTAGGAATTCCTGTTGAAACTCAATCTCTCTTCACAAAGAGATATGTTACATTACTGGAGATGTATATTCCTGTCTACTTTATTGGGTTTTGAATGTGGCACATGTATGCTGAATTGACTCAACATGTTAAACATGGAAAAGTGAAACAACTGTAAAGACTTGCTGTGTTTCAATAGTATAGAGATACGTACAATATTTTCTCAAAAAAAAAAAGTATAAGAAAGCATCAGTGAAAGAGAACATACTTCTAGGTCATGAAAAATTAATTCTGCCAGTGTTTTTATAGAAAAGTAAATGGCTTTCCAACAAAAAACTATTTTGTAGTTTTCTACAGTTATATTACATCTCAGTTCAGCATCTGGGATCTTTTTAGTCTCCAGCATAAATTCTACAAGATTTATAATATTGCTACCACTAGGACTGTTTCTTTGTATTTGACATAAAGTAACTATAAAAAATGTACTTGTGACTGTACCAGTGGTTCGATTACCTCTCCCATTATTCTACCACTTTATTTAGATTCTGTCCTACACAAAGAAGGTTTCTAGGACCAGGGACACAGACTTGGGAAACTTGGATGGAGAGAGTAGTCAGAAAAGCTCTAAAGAATGAAGTGCATCCTTAATTGGGCAAGGTGAAATGTCTGCATGTATGGAGGAATGGGCAGATTTGGGATGACACAACAGTAACCAAACTCTACACAGTTACCAAAGAAAGAGAAATAGTGCATAGTAATAAGGAGTCTTTTTTATGTCCCCTGCAGGGAGAGAGTATAGAAAAAAAAATTTTTTCTTAGAGATAAACCTTATATAACAATATCTGTGTGATGACTTGATTGTGTTTCTGTTTAAGTTCCCCTGAAAGCAGAATCTGTGTTATTTTCGAATGGTATTTGGAAGGTAACTCCAAAGTGCTGGAGTGGATATCATAAGAGAGAAGGGAAGAAAAGCTTCATCAAGGTGACAGATGAGGGTAATTGGGGCCTTGAGACCACACAAAAAAGAGTATAGAATGTCTTTTAGAATTGTCCACCCAAAAGACCAGGTGAAGAGATTATTATTCATCAACTTGAGTTCACTGCTGGTTAAGAGTCATCTCATTAATTTCCCTACACTTCCAAGCTATTTATATGCAGAGAGTTAGATGCAGAGCTAAGATGCCAACAGTCAAGACAAGACATAATTAGTGAAAAAGTAAGTTAAAACCTGCACAGTAGTGTTCTGGCTTGGCTGAAATCAGAGGTGAGACTAGAATATGGGCCAGAAAACTATATATCTGATATAGATGGTGATGACAGTGGCTTATTGGTGATTGCTGCCTAGGGCCCAAGAAACTTGAGGCTATGATTCAACTTCTCAGAACCTATGGTAAAATTTTTATATAACCTCAGGGACTTTACAAGATGTAGCAGATGCATGAATATGACCACCAATTTGTTTCTGTATAGATTCTATCAGGGGTTAGAAATAGGCAAATGATTGCTTTGTGAAAATCACTCAATATTTTATTCCAAGTTAATCTTAAGAGAAGTATGTTTATTTTTGAAGGATGTTTTCTCAAGTACTCATATCTCAAGTTTCCTAAGTTTAAGGCCTGTGAATAAAGCTACTGACATTTTCTGAGTTAAATGACTGACTCCCGAACATTTTACATAGCAACTATTTTCACCATCTTTTTGATATATTACTATTTAACTATGAGATTGAAATCTCAGAATAATCTCACGCCTGGGAGATTCCCATAAGAAGTTATATATTCACTGTGTCTCTAGTAGGCTACCTTGACCTTTCATGTTTCAAACTGCAGCCCTTTTCTATCATTAGATTTTAAAGTTTTCAAAAATCTAGGGAGAAGGGGTTTTCTTTCTTATCCTCCCTTACATTGCCTCTGGGCTGAGGAAGAAAGGTAGAACAAAAGATTCTTGTCTGCCTAGAACCCAAAAGAAGTTAAAATGGAAGCCTCAAGTGTAATGACCTTAATGACTATTGCTCTTTTATCATAAAGTATGCTTAATAGTTCATAGAATATTTAGTTCATCTGGGCACAACTTGAAATTTGACAGAAAACATATCTCTGTAGGAAGACTTACCTTTCCAGAAGGGGTAATTCCTTTGTGCTTAAGGTTTAAGTAGATTACTAGGGAGAAAAGAATAACTTAAAGATGATCAAAATCCTGATATATAATAAAATAAAATCTATATCCTTTAACTGGTCCAAATTAATTTGAATAAAACTGGGATTAATATTTTTCTCATTAATTAATTTTCCCAAATTGTTGCAAACCTAGTTAGCAAACATATTTAAATATTAATAAAATATGATGCATTATATAATGTGTTAGACAAATCGAAGCAATAAATACTGACATTAGCTGCAATGTTACATGTATGTGTGTGTATATACATATAAGAGCTAACTAATGTCAGCTAGCAAAAGCTTTTTGATAAATTTTCAGGAATATTTTGAGCTGGTTGTTAAACCAAATCATAATTAAAAATTAATTATATGATTATAATTAAATTATATTAAAAATAAAAGTCATTATAAATACTCTAAACTCATAGCCTCCTAATTATTTTTTTACATTGACTGTTACCTGTTCTCTTGAAATTATTTACATTTATTTTATCTGTATGGTTAGGAATACTATGTAATGGCATGGTACAACTCAACTCCACTTTCAGTAGTGTCAAGTTGGTAGCTTAAACTGTACATGGAACGAGTATGTATACCATGAAAATCGGCAAATGTTACAAATCAGGACTTTGTATTTTGTTGATTGACTAAACTTAAGAAAGTGTCAAAGAAAGTGTTAATAATTCAGATTAACCTTTAAAATGTATTGTGTCTATTGCCATTATATTGTCAACACAAAAATTTCAGAAAATATTCTCCCAGAATCTGGAACTATTTATTTGATTCAGCAAAGAAATTGCTCCCATCATTGACAAAAAGTGAGGTTCTGACCTATGTTTTATTGTTTTGCATTGCCTTACTCTTAATGTAAGTAATTATATAAACCAATATTCATCAACTGCAACTAGATTGGTTAGGGATACAAGAGTTCAAAAAAAATTGATAAAAGAATTCCATGAGACTCAATTAGCTCTATGAGTTTTAAAATTAAAAAAATATATATTAACTTAATAACAGTAAAATTTATAATATACACATACATGCATATATGAATATATTTAGGTAAATAGATCGATTGGTAGATACAGATTAAGATATAAATGTATGGATCTTTTTTGAAAAGCTGGTTGTTTACTAGCACATACCGCACTGTGGCCCACACATTATGGGGGAGACTTTTGTGGTGGGCCACTGGTGCCAGCCTGTGCTGCAGTGTCTCTTGGGTGGATCTCTTGGGCCCAAGGCAGATAGCAGCTGGCCTTATGGTTATCTGTGACTTTTGTGGGAGCTTGTGGGCTCAGCATTGGCAGCAATTTTGAATCTTCATTGGCCTGACAGATCGGCTCACTCTATTCCATGTCTCTGAGACCCCACACCACCCAACCCACAAATTGCTCACAGTGGGCCTGTTACCAGGCAGCCAGCCCTACCCTGTGCTTTCCCTGAGCCATGAATTTGACAGCAAACAACAGTCCTCAGTTCATGTAGCCCATGCATGACTCGTGCACAGCCCAGCCCAAGCTACAGTATTTTATGAACAGATTTTGGGTGTCTGCGGGCCTGAGGCGGGCAGCGGCTGGCCTTGCTGCAATCTGAGGCTTTTACAGGAAGCCACAGATTCAGCACTGGAACAAAACCTGATTCTGCACTGGCCGGGTGAAATCTGTTCGTTTTACCTCAGTGACTCCCTGGGTTCCCGCCCCACTCAACTCCCATACCATCCGAAGGCTTTTCAGCTGCGGAGATTATGGGCAGCTGGCAGGCTGCCTCAGAGCTTGAGGTGCACTGGTCCTTTTGTTAAATCACCTCGGGCCCAGAACTGGAGGTAACAGGCCTTAGCTCACAGTGTGGTCTCTCTCACTTGCTTCCAGATCCAGCACAAGAAGCAACCATCTACAGATCACTTTGTAGCTCTTACCAGGTAGCTCTGAACAATCATCAAAAGGCAGCAGCTGCCCTTGGCCTGCATAGAATCCCCTTCTAAGGGGCTCCAGAACCAATATACCCAGAGGCTGGCATCAGACCACAACAGAGTAGCACAATAAGTGGCACACTCAAAGGGTAGTCTCAACAGGTACATGAGTCTGCTGGGGCAAATCTCACTCCGTGGAGTCAGCCCCCAAACACCAGCTCATACTCTGTGGGTGTGGCCAATTCCTACAGCCCATCAGCCTGAGAGTCGATCCCATCCACTGATGCGCTAACAGCAATCAAGGTTAAGCTACAACAGAACACACACAGCCCACACTAGAAACACACCCAGAGCCTCTGGTGCATGTGATCAGGGAGACTGCCCCACTGGGCCACTACAAAAGACCACCTGGTCAAGGCAAATCTTCCTAATACATAGAAACAAATACAGAGGCAACTAAAATGAAAAAAAAAAAACAAAGAAACATGCTGCAAATGAAACAACAGAAAACTCCAAGAAAAATAAGGGGACTTCTGTAAAAAAAAGAGAGGGAACACCCCATAAATACAGTTAATTTATGATCACTCTTATAAGCTAGGCATTTTGACCAGAATATTTGTAGGGCAATCATTTTCTTTCTACACCAACTTAAGTCTTCTTACTTCTTTAAAACCTAGAGGAAAATCTATAATCTTATTTTTCCTAGATGAGCCTAGACCACTCTCCAGTCCAATAAAAATTCTCATTCTTAGAACACTTGTTGGTTATTGAATTTACTTTCACATGTATCTATTCATCACAACATTATTTTCTCTACACTTGTAATATGCAAAGACAGTGTTTATGTATAACATTTTTAAAGTAATGATGTAATTCAAACATGTATAGAATAATATACTGTCTTTTTAAAAATTTTTTAATTTTAATTTTTTTTTACGGGTGAAGCAACCCTTGGTTAACCTCACAGATTACAAGGACCTTGTCAGTTTACAATCTCTTATTTTTTATTTTATTTTTTATGCCTATAGCAGCTGGTCTTCCTAGGTGGTCTCCCATCTAAGCACTAACCAGGCCCAATCCTGCTTAGCTTCCGAGATTCCGAGATCAGATGGGATCGGGCTTGTTCGGGATGGCATGGTTGTAGACTATATTCAGTCTTATATCTACTACACGAATCATTTTTTCACTTCATTCTTCTCGCCATCCAACCCTTCCAAAATGAAACATAGTAGATAAAAGTATACATTCATGTCCACCCATCATATTTCGCAATGCTTCTTTATTTTCCCTCTCCCTTGAGCAGAAGCCACCATTGTAGTTTCATATTTCTACTACACATGTTTTAAAATTATATAAATATAACAGATCTGCACCTGATTTTTCACTCAGTATTTTGTTTTCAAAATTTATCTTCTTGAGCAATATAAACCTAGTTCATCCATTTTTTGCTGAGTATATTGTATTGAATTGTATTACTATGTTATTCTTCTATATGTCTATATTAAGTCAACTTAATTTTTCGCTATTAAAAACTGAATATCCTTGAAAATGATAAAAAAAATTTTCCTAGACGACATGTCTAGCAATATGCTTCCTGAGCTTTAGGTTTTTATAGATATCTTAACTTTAATAAATATTGCAAAATGGATCTCCACAAATGTATCTATTCACTTACTAAGGGGCTTTCAGTTTTCTTACATTCTTACAAACACTTGATAAGATGAAAATTATAAATTTGCTAATCAAATGTATGTCTTTATTATTTTCAACTTGCATTTTCAGTTACTAGTACATTAGCAAATATCATATATTTATAGGCCGCTCATGTTCACCTGTAATAAACTGCCAATTCAAACCTTTTGCTCATGTGGTAATTGTTTAGTTTGTCCTTTTCCACTAGTATACACTAGGTACTGTTTCCTTATGGCTTACAGGCTTTATAAATATACCCAGTGTGTGATTTGTTTTCTACATATGCTTACAGTATCTTTTGTAATATGAGAATTTTAAATTTGATATATTCAATCTTTCCTTTGTAAGTGAAAAAAAAAATTATGAGGAACCTAATGCCAAAAAGATATTTTTCTTTTAAATTTTTTCTATTGTTTATTTTGAATTTCATATTCAATTTTTTAATGTATTTACAATTTATTTTTGAATAGTTTGATTTAGGAAATCTAATTTATTCATTTATTTGTTTATTTTTATTGAGAGTGTAATTTATTCAAACGTCTATCTTTCACTCTCTCTTTTTTGATACCACCCTCTAAATTACACTAGTTCTTATATGTTTATGTGAGACTTTTTATGGTCTCTCTATTGTCTGTGAGTCTGTCTATTTTTACCCCAATATCATTTATTTTTAATTTCTTTGGAATTATAATAAACTTTGATATGAACTAAGGTCATTCCTCCCTCCTTTCTCTTATTTTTCAAACTGTTCTTTATTATTTCTGGTCCAATATTTACCCATGTGAATTTTACAGTCAAATTTACAGATTAATTTTGTGAGATTTGATATTTTTTAATATCATGTCTTCTTGATATTATACCATTGTATCACTTCCCACTTATTTAACTATTATTTATAATATTGATTAACATTTTGTAGTTTTCTCCACATAATTCTTGAACTTCATTTGTCAGATTTATTCCTAGATAACATCAATTTAATTTTTTTAGATAGGATCTTTATAAATAATTATTGCATTTGCCACTTTATCATTGCTTTCTATATAACATTAACGACATTATGTTCATTTCCATTTTGTATCTTGCAATCTTGCTGAACTCTTTTATTAGTTCTAATTATGTCTTTAGCTTTTCCTTAATTTTCTACAGAAACAACTGTATTTTTGTTGATAACTATTTTTCTTTTCAAATCTTATGCCTTATTCTTTCTTGTCTTATAGCATTGAATAGGTTTTCCATTAAATATGAAAAAAAGGTAATATCTTTCATCATTTTCATGTATCTGTTCTCTACCTTTCAAACAGATCACTGAACACAAAATTAGCTTTTCCAGTGTATAAAGGCTGTCGTAAGCCATAACAGCTTTGAATGGAAGCAGGTATAAAAAAATGTTTTCTCTATAAGCTTCATACAAAGAAAAACAATATATTTAACCAGATGTCAATTAGATGTGATTGTCAAAAATTGTCAGTTATTGATTAATGTCTTGCCTATACATTGCTCTGTTTTCTGATAGGATTCTTTTTTATTTTCTTTGTTCTACTCTTTCAAGGCAACCCCACTGTAGGAGTTGACTTTCTTTCATATACCATATATGTCTGAATAGCCATAGCCTTATCACTAAGTTTGTGCTTCTCTTCTAAAGCTATCTGTTTGGAAATACCACTGTTTTCTACTACCTACAACATAAGTTAGGTATCAGTGAAAGTAGTAATTATGACTTCTGCTAACATTTCTTTTGTTGTACATAGTGATGAGTTTACTTGAGCTTAGTTAGTGATCTATGTATTAGCTACCACATGAAGTTTATTAACAAATCATGGAAATATAGTAAAATTAAGTTATTTTTACTTAGCATGTCACAGCTTAATATGGAATTAATATATTTAATTCAAGTAAGATCAAGTACGTTTAAATAATATAGAGATAATACCTATACAATCATAGAAATAGCTCACAGATTTTTGCAGTTTACCCAAAATAGAATTGAATTAAAAACAAAGATTGTATGATTTTATTGTATTAATAAAGATTAAAGATATGTGCTTTGATTTTATTTGGGGATGAAGGTCATTTCAGAAGAAAGGAAGACCTTTATTTCCTTTCTTTCTCTTGCTATTTAGACTTCTTTAAAGTACTTGCCTTTTTTATTATTATCCTTTATCTTCAATTCTTCTTTCTTTTAGTTCTCCAAAAGAGAGTTCTCTTTCTGATTTTCTTTGAATAAAGTATGAATTTGCACATGGTAGTCGAATACGGGGCCCACAAAGGTAAATGTGTCTAGAGTCCACAAGTTATAATATGACCCTAGTTATGGATGAGCCCATTGTAATGGGTAGGATATTCTCATTTCTATCACTAATTGCATTACATTTGGGGTTCTTGATTAGGAGAAACTGATTAGACTACAGTCATCTTATAGAAACTGTTTCTTCAGAATTAGTAGGCTGTTTCCTCCTAAATTTTTTAATTGAAATGAAATATTGCTGTCATCAGGTAGGTAGTAATATACTTAAAACTTCTGAAGCAGGGTTTGCAAAGTATGGTCTGTGTTTTTGTAAATAAGTATTTTTGTAATCTGTTTTTGTAAATAAGTGTTATTAGAACAGAGAGACGTTTACTCTTTTATGTGTTGTCTGCGGCCACTTTGGAGTTATAGCAGCAGAGTTGAATAGTTGTAACAGAGATCTAATGACTCACAAAGACTAAAACATCTACTATCTGACTCTTTAGAGAAATAATTTGTTGAAAATTGGTCTAAAGCAGGGATGACAAGCTAACAAAAAATCAACTGACTGTCTCTAATATAGTGATTAATTAGTAATGTCTGCAATGGTTGAAACAATAGGAAATAGGAAAATTTATACCAGATGTTTGCCATCCTTGGTCTGAAAATATAGGCTTTTTTTTTTTTTTGTAATTACAGTGGAATTAAAGAGAATAAATTAGTTCTTTTTCTTTTACTTAATATTTGAAAGAGCTAAGCATAATCACAAATTTTGAAATACCACAATTAAAAAACATTTTTCTGTATAACCATAAGTTCATTTGTTGCCTTTCTTATAATTTCTTAACTATTATAAACCATAGACATTTTCCTCTTCACTCTTCTTAAATTAAGAAAAGTATCTTTCTAGTTACTTTTTATAAAGATATGGCTTTATAAGATAAAGAGCCAAGCATTTATTTCCCTATTGTGACTGTCTACTATCTTAATCTCTGTTTTTATTTATCTCCTTATCACAGAAGTAGACATGGGAAGTGACAAACAAGATGATACAGTGAGTCAAATGTATATTTTAAACATTCTGCCTTTATTTCTTTAAAAGCACCTAGAACACTCAGGTAATCTTGTATAGAGAATGTGAAAAAAAAAAAAATCAGCAGCATTAAACCAAAACATAAATCCTCATTCCTCTGTTAAAGACCTCCTGATAGTCTCAACTTTTTCATTCTCCATACCATTGTTTCCATAGCTCTCTTTCAGCATTTCTTACCTGTTGACTTATTGAACTATCCTATTTTATACAGAGCTTTGATACTTGCCTTCTGATCCCCTAAAAGTAGACTGCAATTCAAAGGCTCTTCTGCTCTTTTACTAATCTTGTAAACTAATCTGGACAAATTTCCATTTGTTCTTCCCATCTATAAACTGTTACTAGACAGACCTGCCGTCAGGAGACCTGGATTTGAGAACAGATTGTATTATTACTTCATGTGACTCTGCCAGTTCCCTACAATTGAGTTTTCTTATTACAACGAGGGGGTTGGCTTAGATGATTTGATTCTTTTAGCCCTAAATCTACCTTTGTTTTGAATAATTCTTTTGATATCTTCATGTCCAGTTTCTGAGAGATGCCAACCCATAGCAGTGGTGCTCTGCCAGAAGCACGAACTTCATGTCTTCAGGGCTCACCTCTACCACCAATTTTAGTTTAGTTTTTCACTTCAGCCTCACCTCTACTTTTCCTCCCTCCCTCCTTCCCTTCCTTCCTGCCTCTGAAACACCCTTTCCATCAGATGTTATCTGAGAACTGCATCCCATTGAATATTTTATCATTTAGTTCTAACTCAGGCATAGAGACCTTGCAGTTTAAGGGGCTTAGGTTACAAAACTAACAAGCTATATTAGGACATAATTTTGAGAATACTCTTTAACAAAAGAATGAAAAAGTGGTTTCCAATTTTTTTAAAAAAAAAGCATTCCTTACATTTTATGTTGTCGGATACGTCTTTACAAATGGAAGCTATGTATTTTTAGAAACATTCTTTATTTTTTTACTCAGTGATCAGTGAGTAGGGTGAGGTTAGTACATGGATTTAGATACGATTCCACATCAGCTTGCAGTCTATCAGAAAAGGCTTTGTGGTACATTAGAAGTATGTTCAAGAAATGCCATCTCAAAACTTCAAGGGTTTTTTCTTTAATAAAAAGGGCAATGGGATCAAACCAATCCACTGAATTTGCATGTTTTCCCCTCACATTGCTGAAAACATCTTTTCAAACCAGTTTCAAACTAGAGCAATTAGGTGGGTAATTGCCCTAGTGTGAACTTAGCCTTAAAAGCTTATTCTATGAAACTAGAGTAATTAGACTTACTTCTTCAGTTTTTTTTTTTTTTTTCTCTTTATCTCATTGTTCTCATGCATTAGGCTAATGTAGCTGTGCTTGGGTTCACTTCAATGCAAAGGAATGGAGGCTGAGGATGGGGGAATAGAAAGGCTTAAATGGATAGGAAACCTAGCAAACAAAACTGAAACCCAGCTTGTGACAGCAATCATGAAAAACATTTGCATTCTAATAGGGCTTGTTAAACAGCATTTTAATTAATCTGAAGTTTGCAACATACCTACTTGTCACTATCCTTTGTAATGACTAGTTTATGTACCTAAAATAGATATACCAAATACCTCATGTTTTGCCAGATTATTTAGCAATGCTTTGCTATATGAAATTAATCTTGGTTGCTAATAGGATAACAGTTTTAGTTGTTTTTTCTTTGCTTTATCATGCTACAATCATTATCCAAAGGGAACATATCAGGTCAAGTGTTAACAATATGTGCATTGCAAAAATAAAAGTTAAGATTTGCCATCTGTTCAAAAATGATACCATTATATTACATATTTTCCAAGAAAATTCCCTTTAATCCAAAAACCATTTTGATTTTTGTTTCAATTTTTTATAAGTATACATACATTTTTGTGAAGGAAAAGTATACTAATACAATTAAGTGATCAGAATTAAAATGTAGGTCAATACAGTATACCTTTGTGTCAATATTCGAAGTAGATAAATTAAAATGTAATTTCTTGGGATATGTTCCATGAATGTAAATTTAGAGTTGGGGATGGCATATGTAATGTAATACTCATTAAATATTTGTTTAGTTCAGTAGATTGTAAGATTAAAATTTGCAATATTGTTTTCATGTTTATATTCAAAGCATTGATCAGAAGTTTGTGACTGAGCCCTGATTCTCAGGTTCTTACCCCATACTTCTCCTCCCTGCTCCATATTCTAGGTGATATGCAGTCACCTCTTGAGACTTTGTGATTTGCTGCTCCAAATAGCCACTGTTCATAAATATAACTGGGTCATGTACATACAACTGGACTCACTTTTTTTGCTCAGGTCTATATGTTGGCCTTTAGTTAGTCTATGTCTTTTGCACTGCTGCTTTTGTTGTTCACCTGCATGAAATTTCTTCTAGCAATAGGAATGTGTGGTTTATTTCAATTTCCACCCCTTCAAGAAATGATCATTATATTCACATAAAATGTGACATTAAAACTCTATTTTCAGAGGTGTTTTTTGGTAGTTAAAAACTGGAAAGAAAGGGTTTGAGAGACCATACTTAAGTTTAATTTATTAATTAAAGTAGAAGGCAAGGCTCTTTTTCTTTCATTTCTGTGTCCTGACCTATTAGGGGAAGCCGCTTCTACTCCTGAATGAGCAGGTTAGCCTTTCACAGGATGAATACCTACATTTTCCACAACCCAATTTTTCTATGATAAACATGAGGTAAATACATATTAAGTTTTAGCTACTTTTAAAAAACATTGACGGATAGTGAAGAGTATGAATCGCTTACATATTCATTAATCTGCTGTATCATTTCTACATATTTGAGAGAAAAAATGGAAAAGAGAAAGAGTTTGGACTATGAGTCAACAGATCAGAAACTTGCCTGTGCCACTTATTGGTTGAATGAGTTTGAATCTCATTTTTGTTATATATGTAATGTAGTCAATAATACCTATTTCCTAAGATGTGAAAGTTAAATGAGATCCTACACAAAGCCCACGAACAATGCCTGTTATATAACAGAGACATGAAGGGTAGTAATTAAATGTATCATTCCCCATATACTAGGACCATTCACCCTGCTGTGAAATCCCTGAAGACAGGGACATAGCAATTCATCACATCTTTGGGGCCCATCACTGTGCCTGCAATACAGAATTAACTCATACATTTTGTTGAGAGAATGCATAGATGGATGAGACAATGACTCCACAAATAAGTGCTTGGAATGCAAAAGCATGTAGAAACAGTACAATAGATTAAAAAATATATAAACAGTTTACACTCTTCAATGTACATTATCTAGCTGATGTTTGATAAAAGAGCTACTGTCATATGAAAATAGAGTAGAATATGAAGATTCTGAGAAAAGGACTCAGAATCCTGATTCTTCCACTAACTAGTTGTGAGAACTTAACACAAACCTAAGTCTGTCTAGGATTTAAATTCCTCATCTATAAAATGAGGATTTTGCAGATGATACTGAGCATGCCACCTACCCTTCCTTCCACTCTAGATAGAGTTCATGAGGTGCATCACTATGGAGGGTGCCAAAGTTTATGGTGAGAAAGTACATCAGGAACTCCAGAGGAAATCAGTCCTAATTCTCCTCACTCCTACTCTTTCATCTCCACTCTCAACCTCTTTCACGAACAGATTTCAGGAAACAGATTCATAAAATAAATAAACAAACATGTAGGAAGACAGAGACAATTTGCATATGGATTTAGTTTTTAAAAAAACTAGAAAAATATAGTAGAATATGCTTAATTAGCACAGATTCTGAAAAAAAAATAAATGTGTTAATTAATCACTCATCTTGATTATCAAAAGGTCATACCCACATATACAACAATATAAAAACCAGAAATTAGAAAGAGATATTTTGCCACCTAGCTCCTCTTCTGAAAAACTATTCTAAGCTTCTAATATAATTTTCAGGAGATGTATACATAGAGATGTAAGTGCCCTGGTGTTCTTTTCTTATTAGAAGCCTAAGAATTATTCTGATATTGTAGTGCTTTGAGCTTGGGGAAAAAAAAAAAAAAAAAACATTGACTGCATTTCATTTCTCTCTTTCAGCATCTAATTACTCAATTACTCTTTTCCAAAATACTTCTCGCTTTATTGTTGGTGTATTGCTCATGTGACAATGTTACTGAGGAATCAGAGCTTCAAGGACTTTAACTTTCTCATCTGAAAGTTAAGATAAGCTAATTTAGCAGCTGTAGTAGAACAGGAAAGCAGCATGATGCCAAAAAAAGGTTACACAGTGGGAAGTTCGTGCTGGCAAATACCAATTCACACCTGTTTTAGGCCTACAGACAACATCAGGGGTGCTATTTAAATGGACTCAGTATGCAATTTATCTATTGTTTGGAGTCATTGAAATGAACTACACTGATTCTTCTCCTTGGCAATTATTCTAATTATGTGGATGCACCATTTATCAGGGTACTGATTAAGTGGGTTTAGTAGCAGGCACCAAAGAAAAGACAGTGAGGAAATCTATGAAGGTGATATTCACACTTTCTAAGTTTCCTCTCACACTCACTAAGGTCTTATGTTATGTAGTGAGCAGCATACAACATTCTACAGAAAATGCTGCAGTGACTAGGGTTAAGGAGATGATTAAATGTTCCATGTAAATACATTGAGATTTCAAATGCCAACATGAGGAGAGAGAATTTAGGGCTGAAACTACCTGCTGTTCTTAGTATTGGATATTTAAATCTGTAATTTTCTAATTCTAACAAGGTTTTTATCTGAGAAAAGGGTCAAATTTTCTCTAGAAAACTAACAAATTTATCTGGAGAGTATACAAAGGCAGTCTAGTCTACTACAAATCAATTATCATCATATGCTCATGATCTAAACAGAGAAAACACATTCCTCGCTACCCAATTTGACATTCTAGACATTCTAGATCATCAGACTATTTGATTCTGTTTCATATTAAAATTAGTTTTAAATAATGCAAATTTTAGTTTTTATTATGATTATTTACAGGCCAATTATATTCCATTGTATATCTGAGTACCTAGAGTAGTTCTATTGAAAATTAAACATGTAATGACACATTTTTTGTAAAAAAATCAATGAATTTTAAATACAACCAAGAAAAAAATGATATCAAATACATGGGAACTGACTTGTGAAATATAAAATGGTGATAATATTTTCAAACAAGAAGTTAATTTTTTTACTATATTATTGATTCATAATACTGATTTTGACAACAAGTAAATTTTTATTGTCTTTTCTGCTGGACATGAGTACAGAATCTTTGGTAGATTGGTCAAACTATTAAAAATTTAGTAAATAAAATTAAAAGAACATTTTGTAAAAGAAATCTAGACTTACCCTCCAACTTTGGCTTTAAAATAGGAAATAAAGAAACAAAAATGTTTGAAACACAAATAACAGTATGTTACATAATGAATCACTTTTATGTTAACTTTCAGATCAGGCGAGTTGAAATAACTAATACAGGATCACAGAGATGTAAACCTAAGCTATCCTATGAAAATATTTTAAACCTATTCTTTCCTCAAAATTTTTCCTGTCAAGTGCCTGCTGTTATCTTCTAGAGGTATTTTTAGAAAGCAAGTTTTCTTTTATCTGTCTAGAACTGTGAAGTGGCAAGAGTTTACGTGACTTGGAGCTAACATGTTAACCTGCCACAATTTTATGGATGTTGGCAAAACACACAAGTCTCCTGGGTAAGAACAGAGGACAGCTTACTACTCGTCGTAATAGCAATAGCCAGGCTACCATATTTTTATGCTGGTTCCCTGAGCCCTGATTCCCATAGGGAAACATGAAGAGGGCCAGGTAATACCTGCACACACAAATGAGATTCATGAGAGGGATCCTGTTTTCAGGGAATCCGAATCCATTTTGCTGGAAAATGAACATACCTATCTATTATTCCAGAGGGAGACACTAACCCTATTTCTCAAGGCTGCAAGCCAAATTTTCCTTTTCTAAAGAGGGAGTTGCTATTGCAAACTTCCACAACTATCCACTATATAGTTACATTAGAAAATACAGTACAGAACAAGGGTAGTCAGTGTCTCTGCTCATAAATGTGTGGAAACACAAGGGACCCACTAATGCAAATAAAAGCACATGACTCTGTTACAGGCATGGTCTTTAACCTTCTTTAATTTGTAACTTTTAAAAAAATCATACACAATTTTCAGAATTGTCCTTATTATTGTATTACTTGTTATATGTCTCAGAATAAAGACTCATATAGAGTGTATTAAAGCCTAATGCTTGGAAACTGTCATCATGGGATACGTGCAACATTTTTGAGTGGGCTCTTTTATATGCAAAGTTGACTTACATCTCTGGAGACTGAGTAAATTGTAATGTATGTGAGAATCCTTAAGCTTGATACCATACTTAAATAGTAATAATTTCCTTTTTAATAAGAGTTGATTTAATGAGTTTTATCATACCTGCCAATCGGTTCTAACCACCAGCCAATTAGGTAGCAAGCCCACATACCAAAATCAAAAGAAAATAATTATCAACTTGAATGATTCCATTGAATAATTCAATTTCACTCTCTTCACTCTCATTGCAAATGTTTTAGAGTCTACAGCCATGCCACCCTGAACAAGCCCGATCCCATCTGATCTCGGAAGCTAAGCAAGGTTGGTCCTGGTTAGTATTTGGATGGGAGACCACCTAGGAAGACCAGGAGCTGTAGGCATAAAAAATAAAAAATAAAATAATAAGGGATTGTAAGCTGACAAGGTCCTTGCAATCTGCGAGGTCAACCAAGGGTTGCCTCGCCTAAAAAGAAAAAAAAAATGTTTTAGGCCTTATAATTAGCCAAATAACCAACTTCAACAGATTTCTCTCCATGGAAATAATTAGGGCCCACTATGAAAAGGGCAATGAGCTAAAAAAACAAAAACACACACACAAAAAAAACATGGATTTTTGGAGATGGACGTACCTGAATTTGATTCTCATATTGGACAAGTTTTTACATGACATTATGTAATATATAACAAACTTTTCCGACATTAGTTGTCCTCAACAACGTTGTTTGAGCGTATTACAAAAAGATTTAATTGAATAGTTGCAAAGTGCATAACATGGTAGCTAACAGCTAAGATTCTCTATTTGTTTCTTCTTTCCTTTGTCTATGAGATGTTTTCCTAGACATTTAGTTGATGTATGATCTTCCTGTTTTCTAGTGAATTTTATAAGTGTCCTGTCTTTTTGATTTGGTTTTAACTTTTTGTAAAGCTATTTTATGCTACTTTGGTAACTCATATACATGGAAGCAATTTGCTTCTTGATAATCTTGCAATTTATTTGTCACACAACAAACAGGGGACTGCAAAGAAATGTAATTCATGACTAGAGAAACCAAGAAGAGGATAAGAACTTTGAAGTCATAAAATAGACATAAAATTACAAAGAAGGAATAAAGAAATAGCAAAAAAGTGAAAACAAATGAAAAGACTGAGAAGAAAGAGGTAAATCTTCCAAAAGGAGCAGAGTACATAGACTGTATAGAGGAAATGACACTAAATTACATTTTTACCTAAAATTATTCTTGATGACCTTGCAAGGGGCTTCACCATTAAAAGGAAGAAAATGAGGATGAAATTAGAAGACCTCTTAAAATCACTTCTGAGACTAAATAAATTCTATAATTGTTAAAAATGTGTACAACTACTGAAGTCTGTAATACTTAGAGCACAATTTAAAACATAGTAAAAGGAAAAGGCTTACAGATTTTACTTATTGAGTACCCATGACTATATCTTTGCTAGAATCAGATGCTTAATAAGAAGTTTGTCAGTGATGATGCTAATAAAGGTGTTTTCAATTTAAAGTGACACTACTCAAAGAATATCTAATCAGCTATAATAAGAATTATCAAAGCCCCAATGAGAACTTACCAGATAGCTATAGCAAACTCTGTGTCAAATACTTGGAAGAATACATATTTGAGACCATTGCAGCAGTTGCAAAAGTTCTCATAGCAAATCATAGCTCGATAAAGATTTCTGTTGGATAGTTAATTGAAGAAGAAATATAAGTATTTAGTAGGTTTGTAAATATAGCTAAATGCAGAATAGAAGCTATAAACTCTCGGTGGAAAAAAAAAAGTGAGAAATAAAGAAATCAGCAAGTAAAATTACCTGGTAAAGATTATATACATATTATTTCCTTGTTTAAAACTAAAAGTTATAGAATTAAAAATCAGATCAGAGTAAAACTATATCACTTTTGTAGATTGCCATTTTTCTGCAAATTTCAACAGAATAAGGGGGGTTCTAAGACATTAGATTTAAAACGAGGATTTAAAATTTTAATTTTCAAAATAAAATTCTGAGTGCTTATTGTGTGTTGTCTATTATCACTGGAAGGCTGAGAGACAGATTTTTGTCTGTTTCACTCTATATTAGAATGTAATTCATCTATATTCTTAGTGTCTAGAATAGTGTGTGTTACATTATAGAAATTTGTACATATTTACTAAATTAAGAAGTATCTTTATAAAAAATAACAATGAAACTTTCATTATTATCGTTATTTTTTAGTAGAAGAAACTGAGAAACAGAAAGAATAATGACTTTTTTTTGCAGAGATAGAGAAACCTATTCTAAAATTCACATGAAATCTCAAAGATCCTGAATATTGAAAACAATCTTGAAAAAAAATAACAAAGATGCAGAACTCATAATCCCTGATATCAAAACTTACTACAAAATACAGTAATCAAAACAGTGTGGTACTGGCACAATGACAGACATATAGACTAATGCAACGGTCCCCAAACATTTTGGCACCAGGGACCAGTGCTCCTATGAGAATCTGAGGTGGAGCTGAGGTGGAGCCTGACGATCTGAGGTGGAGCTGAGGTGGTGATGCTAGCGCTGGGGTGTGGAAGCAAATATAGATGAATACAGATGAAGCTTTGCTCCCCTGCCTGCTGCTCACCCCCTGTTGTGTGGCTTGGTTCCTAACAGGCTACAGACCCTTACCAGTCTGCAGCCCAGAGGTTGGGCACCTCTGGACTAACAGAATAGAATAGATTTTTCAGAAATAAACCTCCACAAATATAATCAAATGATTTTTGCCAAGACTATTCAATGGTTAAAGGAGAGTCTTTTCAAAAAATGATGCTAGGAAAACTGGGCATTCACATGCAAAAGAATGACTTAGGACCTTTACATAACACCATGTGCTAAAATTAACTCAGAAGTGATCAAGGTCTAAATGTAAAACCTAAAACTATACAACTCTTTGAAGAAAACCCAGGGCAAAAGTTTCATGACATTAAATTTGGTGATGATTTATTGGATATGACACTAAAAACATAGACAAAAGAAAAATGTATATTGGTCTTCATGAAAATTAAAAATTTTTATGCATTAGGGCAGTATAGACTGAGTAAAAAGGCAACCTACAGAATGAGAGGAAAATTGGATATTATTTATCTGATAAGAAATTAATATACAGAGTACATAAAGAACTCCTAAACTTCAACAACGAATCAACAAACCTGATTCAAAAATGGGAAAAGGACTTGTATAGATATTTCTCTAAAAATAATATACAAATAGCAAATGCCTGAAAATAAGCTCAGTACTACTGATAATTAGGAATATGCAAATCAAAACCACAATGAGATACCATTAGTTTGGCTATCATCATAAGAACAGGAAATAATGAGTGTTATGGAGAATGTGGAGAAATTAGAACCTTTGTGCACTATTGATGAAAACATAAAATGGTTCAACCACTCTAGAAAACTGTTTGGTAGTTTCTCAAAAATTTAAAAATAGAATTACTATGTGATCCAGAAATTTTGCTTCTGGATATATACCCCCAACATTGAAATCAAAGTCTCAAAGAGCTATTTGTAATACATCTGTATCATAGCAGCATTATCCCCAATAGCTAAAACATGGAAGCAACCCAAGAGTTTATAAGCAGATGAATGGATAAGCGACATGTGATATATTCATATAATGGAATATTATTCAGCCTTAAAAAGAAATAAAATTCTGATATATGTTATAATATGGGTGAATCTTAAGGACATTATGCTAAGTGAAATAGCCAAATAAAAGATAAATACCATATGACTCCACTTATAGAGTAGTCAAAATCATAGGAACATAAGTAGAACGCTGGTTGCCAGGGACTCGGGGGAAGGAGTTTTTTTTTAATGGGTATAAAATTTCAGTTTTGCAAGATGATAGAGTTCTGGAGATGGATAGTGGTGATGATGGCCCAACATTATGAATATATTTAATACTACTGCTCTGTACACTTAAAAATGGTTAAGATGGCAAATTTTGCTTTGTGTATTTTATCACGTTAAAATAATTGGGAAAATGTAATGAAAGAAGGAGAAATGTTGATTTTCCAACAAGTGACAAAAAAGTGATAATTCTTGACAAAATGGTTCAACAAGTTATGGTTCAACACATAGCCATCATGGGTTTCATCAAGACAAATTATTCCAAATCTCTATGAGCTCTTTGACAAACAATGGTACTTTCTCTTATTCATTCTCATGCTGTCTCTTGCTACTTGATGATACTTCTCCCTAATTCATTGATAATTTTGACTCTTGATTCTCGAGATTTCTTCTACACTCCAATGTACTATGTGACTGTGGGAGCCATGAACATGCACCATGTAAATTCCCTGATAAGAGAAGCAAAGTTGACTGAAAGCCTCAACCCTTACCCCTTTGGATCCACCTGCACCTTTATACTAAAGCCACATTTTTCCTGTCTGATCACACGCAAAGACATCTGGTAAAAGTACTAATGAAGGCCTATACCTGTGAGAGATGATACTCATGTGGGCCATTTTGACTACAGGACTTCCCGTTGGTCTGTCCATGACTTTTAGAACTACAATGTAATCTGAGACTCTTCCAATACAATTCTCCTCTCCCACTGCCCCCCCCCTTTTTTTTTGCCAGAGGTATCAGGTTTGCATTGTAGTATAAATATTCTCCTTGCCTATTCCTCACCTGCTCATTTCTCTTTACCCTTAACAGGGATTTTCTCTAATAAAGCTCTTTCATATTCAATATAGTGACCTTGATAGCATATGGGTTACCCATTTGTAATAAATTGTTATTTGAACATTTTAAAACACTTTCCCTAGTAAAATGATATAGTCATGCCCTCTTCCTTTTGCTTTTGCAATTCTTCCCACTGAGGGTTGGGTATATTTCTCTATTCTATTAATATTAGACTTTCTTGTGTGACTTGCTTTGACTAATGAATGGAATATTGGCAAAAATGCCTATATACTAGTTTTGGGCAGAGTTTCTGAATCATGAGGTTTTCTGCCTACTCTCCTGTGCTGTTGCCATTCTCCATACAAAAACAAACAAACAAACAAACAAAAAAAACATATGCCCTGGAGAGCCACTGGACCAATGAGAAGAAAAAGAAACATGCAGCATTCCTGCTTCAAAACCAAAGTCTTGAGCCAAGAATAGCCAATATACAGCCAAAGCAGAGCCTCACAAATAACATAGAGAGATATGAGACAGTAAAAAATGCTTACTACTTAAGAAATTGAATTTTAAAGGGTAATTTCTTATGGAGCATTATCTGACTAATACAATCAAACAACTTAGTCAAAAAGATCTCAGGCCTTGATTGCAAGTATAACCACTTATTTCTATTCAATGTTATCAGTGCCATCTCCTGGCCAAACATTGAATGTTTCCATCACCTGGAGTTGTATCACTTCCGAGATCTTAAATTTCAATATATTGAATGTTTTATCGCAAGCTCTTATTGCTCCAGTTCTCTCCTGCATTCTAGAGCTCTAGTCCAGAAACAAATATCTACTGTTTGACCTCATTGAGACCCTTAAGACTTCCTCTCCTCACTTTTTGTCCTACTCTATCTTCCAGTCTGACTTCAAAGCTTTACTTGTTTCCTCAATCAACATTTATTCCGATGCCTATAACTTCAAACTCCATCTGTGAGCACACTGACCATCCTATACCTCCTTACTTTCTAACAATAATGCTCTAAAAACTCCCAAACTAGAATCAATCTATCAGTATTTTTCCTTCAATATACCATGTCTGTTGAATGACAGTGGGAAAACTACAACATTTGGGATAACTTCGACATTGGGAACATTATAAACTCATTGTGTCCAAAATCATGTAGTCATAAAGTGTTGCTAGTCATCTTATGGACCAAAATTGAGTTCTTTCTTTCCTTCTTCACAACCACTATTACATATTAAGGCACTTAGTAATTTATATTATAAAAAACGAATATAAAATGTTGTTGATATTGTTATAATTATTATCCTCCTTAGCCATTAAAAAATGTGTTTGATAATTGCCTCACAATTGTCTTCGAGAAAGCTTAACTTATTTACCATAGAGCAGAAATAATGCAATTTAAGTCTAGGCCAGGGATTTTCTACCTTGGAACTACTGACATTTTAGGCCAAATAACTCTTTGATCGGGGTATAAGTTGTGGTGGGAGGCTGTCCTGTGCACTGCAGGATTTTAGCTGCATTCCTGGCTTCTACTCACTAGATGCCAGTAGCAACACTCCCTACCCCTGTTGTGACAATCAAAATGTGTTTGGAGAGTGATAAATTTTTCCTGGACAGAGAGGTAAAATCACTCATACTGGAGAACCACTATTCTAAGATGTATGAATTACTAAATGTGCTTGTTAATGTTTGGTAAAATTATATAGTAAGTTAATAAAACTGTTTTCTTACCTCTGAAGAGACTATTGAGATAGAATTCACATTAACTCGAGGAAGAGAGAGTATGGCAGCCAAGAGTTATTCAATAATAAAGTCTTAATAGTAAGGATACATAAAGGAACAACAGTATGTTATTCTCTGTCCTACATCCTATGGATTTATATATGTGGGTATTAGAAAGCTGCTTCCATTAAAGAGATGATAGGGTGCAAGACAATGTGGATTTGTTTCTCTCTACCAAAGTATGACATAGAAAAGAATGAAGCAAATTCTCGTCCCTCTTGTTTCATGTCTCCTTGAGAGTTCTGGTGTATCAGCAGTTCTACTTAGTAGTAGTGCTACCTAGGAGATGTGACGGTTCCATCTAGAGAGATAATAGTCCTGTAGAAGTGGCAATAGTAGTCAAAGGTCACGGTAGTACCCAGAGGGTAAGGGTGGGTGATTGGGACTGAGAGTGAAGAGAGAAGTAATCTAAAGAGGAAACAACTATTATTTTTGATTCTTGTGGAATAATACCCATCCTCTTGTCAAAACTCACTTTAAACTTGGACTTAAAAAAAAAGCAATGGTGAAAATTTAGGGCATTCAGGGTTTGAAAGGCCAGCATTCAGATGGGAAGAAAAATGCTTTAAGGTCAGTCATACATTTGTCCTTGGTTTATCCTCTCTGGATATTTGCTGATTTTCTCTATGGAACACAGAGGCCTAGTAGAAATTAGTGGCTTAGAGTTTGTAGCAGTCTCACTGGTCTGAGGAGAAAAATGGAAATTTTGAATCAAAGTACCTAGGATTTAAAACATCAAGATCCCAGAAGAAGAAGAAAAATACACTGAAGTGTTGCCTGCATTCTGTATGTGATCTCTTCATAATGAAGGCATTTGCTGGTCTCTCAAATAAACATAGGTAGATCAAAATGCATGAGTACAAGTGCTAAGAAGGGAAAGCGAAAAGCTAAGTGGAAAATCTGAATAGTCTCAACAGTGCTGTGGAGACAAAAACTGGAAATCAGGACTTTCCACGGTGTTTTGGCCCTGGGAAATCCATGTAGTTGAGAAAGTAGAAAGACCAAGCCTAGGAACAAATTGTATCAATATGTTCCATGTGTGCATTATCTATGTCCAAAAGAAACAAATTATTTGTAGGGAAATGCAACATTTATATCCTTATCATTTTCATATAAAATGAACAACATTCAATAAAAATTTGATTAGACATGGCAAGAAACAAGACCAAATAAAAACAAGAGAAAAACCAGATGATTGAAAAATATAAATCAAATATTGGCTTTTAAAATCACTATGATTAATAAGTTTAAGACATAAATAAAAAGAGAATTAATGAGTCTTGAATCTACAAAGTAGACAAAATACAAAATTGTATCTTTGTACTTTGTAAAAATAAAATAACTGAATTTAAGAATTTAACAGATTTGACACAACAAAAAATGATCAATGAACTGAAAGATGAGTCAATAAAAATATCCTGGAAAAATCAAAGTATGAAAAAGATTGAAAAATACTGAAAAGAATATAAATGACATATGAGACATACTAACATTATTTAACATACCATGAGATTTTAGTTCTACTGGGAAAGATGACAGAATGGAGAAGAAACAATATTTCAACAGAAATTGACTAAAATTTTCCAAACTGATAAAAGATATAAATTATGATAAAGGCAAAGAAATGCACCCAAAGGCACAACATAGTAAATTGATTACTAAACCCAAAGAGAAAAATCTCAATGAAAAACAGAGACACGTAATTTTTTATTAACATATAATTGACATATAATATTGTATAGGTTTAAGGTATACAGTGTATTGATTTGATACATTTATATATTGCAATATGATTACTATCACAGCATTAGTTAACATTTCTCTCGTCAGATAATTATTAATTATGTGTGTGTGTGGTGAGTGAGAACATTTAAGATCTATTCTCTTAATAACTTTGAAGTTTATAATACAGAATTGTTGACTATAATTACTATGCTGTGCATTAGATCTCAAGGACTTATTTATTTACTTTTTGCCAGTTTGTACTTTCAACAATATTTTTCCATTCTCCCATGCTCAGCTTCTCGTGATATATAACATTTTAAAAGGAGAAACAATATAAAAGAGAGCAGATTTTTCAAGAGAAAGAGAATACAATGAAATTACAACTTTAAAGCTCTGGTAAAAAAAAATAACAGTCCAAAAAAAAAAAAAGCACTGAAAATATCTTCATAATAGAAAGATGAAAATGTTTTTGTACAAATAAAAACTGATATAATTGGTTGCTAGCAGGCCCAGACTAAACTTCCAAAGGAAGTTATTCAAGCAAAATAAAAATGATGACAGATGAATATATGTAAATGCAAGAAAAAATGAAGACTAACAGAATTCAAAATCTCATAAGTTAGCCTAACTAGATATTAAGTTTTTAAAGATATTTTGACTTTTAAAATATATAGATTTAAAGTACTTTACAACAATAGTGAAAAGGGGTATTAAGGATATTGAATTGTCCAGAAAGTGATGAGTTCTAGTCTAAGGTAGACAAAAATGCATGTTATACAGTAACTACTGGAAGAAAGCAAAACTAGAGTAATAGATTAAAATAAATAAAATAATAAAAGAGTGCAAATGAACAAAGAAAAAGTGAGGCAAATGGTAAACAAATAGTAAGTTAGAAGATTTAAAATCATGCATATCAATAGATATTTTAAGTAAAAAATAGGTTAAAAAGAAATCAAAAGAAATTAGGAAATATATTAAACTAAATGAAAATAAAAACATGTGGGATGCAGCTAAAGTACTGCCGAGAGGTAAAGTTATTGATATAAATGTTTCTCTTAGAAAAAAATAATGTGACATCAATGATTCTAGTTTCTACCCTAAGAAGATAAAAAAAGTATACCCTAAGCCTAAAGTAAAAGTTCAAGAGAGAAAACGATGACAATTAAGTAGAAATTGAAGAAACATTAATCAACACATTCTTAAGTTGGTTCTTAAAAAAGAGTAATAAATTGATAAGCCTCCAGAAAGACTGGTCAAGAAACTTCAAATACAAATTAATAATTAAAGGGTTAAGAGAGAAGATATAACCATAAATTTGAAGATATCGCAAAGATAATAAGTGGGTACTATGAAAAAATTTATGCCAATACTTAGAAAATAAGTTATTTTAAAAACACCACTAGCCAAACTAACACAAGACTAAATAAAAATTTTAAAATAAAATTAGCCTTGTATCTATTTAAAAAATTGAAACCATATTAGGAAACTCTTCAATAAATTGAACTCCAGGTCCAATTATGTAACCGGTGAATCCTATCAATAAGGAAGAAATAATAATTTCAGAATATAGAAGAAAATGGAACAAAATCCAGATTATTTAGGTGACCAGTATAATTCTCACATAAACTCTGTCATAAGTATTACAAGAAAAGAATTTTTTTAACCAATATCACTAGTGAACGTAGACAAAAACTTTTACCAAAATATGGTTTATCCTCATTATTCACAGATTCCATATTTGTGCATTTGCCTATGAACTAAAACTTATTTGTAACTCTACATCAATATGCTTTTATGGTCATTTGCAGACATGATTATACGCAGAAAAGCCAAAAATTTGAGTCACCAGATGCACATATTCCCAACTGATATCAAACAAGGTGACACTCTGCCTTCTTGTTTTAGCACTCATACTATAAATAAATGCCCTTTTCACAGTCCATTTAGTGCCACATTTTCAAATATTGGTGCTTCTTGTTGATAATTTTGCTGCTTAAAATGGCCCCCAAGCATAGTGCTGAATTGCTGTCTAATGTTCTTAAGTGACTTGCCTTCAAGAAAAAATACATGTGTTAGATAAGCTTTGTCCAGGCATGAGTTATAGTACTGTCAGCCATGAGTTCTAGGATAATGAATTAACAGCATATGTTAAATAAGATGTCTTTGAACAGAAAAACACACAAAAGAAGGTTAAATATTGGTGGTTGATGAAAATGTTGTGACTGACCAGAGTCATGCAGGAACCTCAGTCTGTCCTTCCCTGTGTGCAATGATTCCATATTGGCTAATTCAATGTTTATGGTGACTTTATAGAATGCAAATGCCATGAGTAATAAGACTTAACTGTATTAGTAAATCAAAGCCAACAATTTAGTAAAAAGATAATACAACATGAATAAACAGAATTATACCAGAAATGCAAAGTTAACCTTGGAAAAATCAAAGTAATTTGCTACATTAACAGATTAAAGAAGAAGAAAAAAAAAACAATAATAATCTAAATAGACAAGATAAAGCATTTAAAAAATTCAAAATATTATTAAAACTAAAAATAACAGAAATAGAAGATAACTTCCTCAACCTATTAAATGTCCGTGTATGTTTTTACATACGCATTATGCACACAAATGTACATACAAACATACAAACATACATATATGCACATTTTAAATTATTTGATCTTAATTTCAAAGCTGCAGCCTAATTTCTAAGCGGGGCAAGGTTTCAACCTATGAGGACAATATACAAGAAGCATTTTTTTCTATAAAGTTAAATGAATATTAAAATATAAAATTAAATGAGTTCAACACAAAATGCCATTAAAAACTAAAAATTAAGAATAAATATAAAAAATTAGAAAAATGTGTTTTCTAAAAGCTAAAAAGCATTGCTGAGAGCAAGTAAAGGAGGTTTAAATAATATAGAGATATATCATGATGATGATTGACATACAATACTCTTCCCATATATACCTTCAACACAATTCCAAACAAAATCCTAGCAGGTTTTTATTTTCAATAGAAATTGACAAGCTGGTTCTAAAATTTATATGGAAAAATAAAGGATATAGTTTAACCACAAAAATTTTGTAAAAGATCTAGATTAGATAACTTAAGAATTTATTATTTTAAAAGCTAATATTAAGCCATGATGATTAAGACAGTGCAGTTTTGCATAAGCACAGGTATGCGACAGAATAAATAGTCCATAAATAGGCCCATATATCTATGTTCAATTGATTTTAAACAAAGGCCAAAAGCCACCTTCAAATTGAAAGGCAAAGGTTGTTGTTTGTTTTGTTTTTAACAAATGAGCTTTAACAAGATAATTGTGTGGAAAAAATCGTGAGCCTCAACATCTACCATTATACACAAAAATTAATTTGATCTAGACTACTGACCTAAGTATAAATGCTACAGCTGTAAGCCTCCTCAACTAGAACAAAGGTTAGTATCTTTATAACTTTAAGGTAGCCAAAAACTTCTTAAGAAAACTGATCAAGATAGAAAAAAAAAGATGAGTTGGATACTCATCAGAATTTGAAATTTCTACTTATCAAAATAATTTTCAAGGAAATAAATATACAAATCACAGCCTCGGGGATGAAATAATATTTGCATTGGTACCAATAGATTTGTATCTAGAACATATAAAAATATTCTGGCAAATAAACAGTTTAAGAGCAAAAACCCAGGAAAATAAGCAGCAAAAACATAACTAAACACTGTACAAATGAAGACTTATGGGTGGACAATAAGCACATGGAAAGGTAAACATCATATACCATCAGGGAAATGTAAAATTAAAATCACAATGATATAGCATATCACACATACTAGAATGCCTAATCTAAAAACTTAAGTCAAGTTTAGAAAAGATGAGGTACAACTAGAACTCTAAAAATCTCTCTCTTGTCATTTCTCAATCATTACCATTCCGAAACTATTTATCAGAATGGCTAATGTTTTCAAAACTGATAATATCAAGTATTGGCAAAGATGTGGAACAACTTGAACTCTCATATGCTATTGGTGGCCATAATAATTGCTAAAGTAAATTTGGAAAACTGTCAATATTTTCTAAAGCTGAACATAGGAGTTTCTTATGACCCAGCAATTTCATTTCTACTTAACAGTGATATATGCAAATGTGCAGCAAAATAAATGCACAATAATTTTCTTAGCAGAATTATTTATGATAGCTGCAATCTGGAAATAACTTAAACGTTCATCAATATTAGAATAAATAAATTTTTATGTATTTATAGAAAAGAATACAAAAATGAAAAAGAACTATTTCAATAATATTGACATATATATTGATATTATACATATATATATATTTCTACATACATATTGAACAAAAGAAGCACACACAGTAAAATACATTCTGCATACTTTTATTTATATATTTATAAGTCAGAAGAGTAATAGCTCTGAGGCTGAAGATGACTAAAATGGACAAGAGGGTGTGTTTACATTGTAAGAGTTTATCAAAATGTAATTTAAAATGTGTGCAATTTATATATGCCACTTCAAAAATATTTCCAAAACAATAAAAAGGAAGGGGGAAAAATATCAAGTAATAACTAATAGGTTCTCTTTCTGACACAGTTTTAGTACCCAAAGATATTCTAATTTGTTCCTCTATCTTTCATTACCAATCTACAATTCATCATTTAAGCATGGTTAGTTTGATGAACTAGTCAGCTTATTCCTGCATCTTTCCTTAGATCTGCTTCCTGTGACTTGCTTTATATTTTGTATATTGTTTTGAATCCTGCAAATAGCTTTATCTAGCTCCTAAGATCTTCCATACTATACATTACCCAACAGCAGCTCAGCTCCAGGGTCAGAGGAAAGAGCCACAAACTACGGAAGACTGGATTAAGTAATTTTTAAGGATTATTTTTCTAATTTTGGCTGGAATTTGATGCTCAACTTGATATCTACTGTCATCTCAAAGGACTGAATTACAGTTTTTATTAACTAGCATTTTCATGGAAAAACCTGGTGCCTAGTGTATTAGGGTGGGCTAACTACTATAGCGAATAGATCCTAAAATGTATAATGGCTTAAGCACAAGGAATAGTTTATATTTCATTCACACAAGAGTCCAAGATTACAACAAGTCTGCCTTGGAGGAGGGGTTTGTGCAATTCTTTCCATCCTAACAACATGGGAGTGTGGTTTATAAAGTCACTAGGAATTGAAATTCGTAGAATTACATAGCAGATATGGACAAAGCTTGGAAGCAATGAACATCAATTCTACAAACAATCCATTAGAAAGAAATCAGTCATGAAGCCACACCGAAGGAAACTGTAATCAAGTTTGGTTTCTAGAAAGACAGGAAAGCATGGATTTTGATAAACAGTCATCTCATCAGACTTAGAAAGCATAATGTTATTGGAGATTTCAAATATGAATAGCTAATAACATTTTAAAATATGTTACTATAATGTTTGGGCAGAGTGACATGATACCTTGCACATTTTAAAGGCTTATTATCTATGGTACAAAACAAAACATTTGTAAAGAAGAGGCCAAAGGCAAGACAAATTTCAGGCAGTTGATAGAACCAGTGATTTATTTCAGAAAATATCAATGTAATTAGAATCAAGAAAAAACCATTTTCATGAAATCATCAGAGCACAAACTATAACAACTGGGAGATTATTTTAGAATTGATAGAAATTGTAGACATGGGGTTCATTATTTGTAACCCCCTCTTTCTGAAGAAATAGATAATGACATATGCACTCTTATATGCATGGTTAATGCTGCCACACAGTCAGTTTAACCTCTAGTTCTCAGCTGGATTCTCTTTAAAGTTTGAGACTGCTGATGCTTCATATAATGACTCTTAACATTTTTTACTTATTTCCATTTCAGCAGTTACCATTTTTGTCCTGGCCCTCATAACTTCACACATGGTTTATTTCAACAGACTCCTAGCTGTTCTCCCTCAATTCAGTTTCATGCCAATCCATTCTTCATAGTGCTTACAAAGTTAATCTTCCTGAAACACTGTTTCAAACATTTCTTTCCTCTTCCAGAATGATGTGGTTCCCAGTTTCTTACTAAATCAAAACATAAGGCTCTTCACTTTTCTCTTTTTGAATCCTGCTCTTATCAGCCTAATGCATCTTTATGGACCCTTAACATAGTTGTGTAATCTTATGGCTCTCCATATGACGTGTTCACCTCATGTCTCTGCCTTTCACGCTTCATTTTCTCTTTTATAAGGCTCCACTCTTTTTTCAACCACATCTCACATTTTACTCAAAGTAATCACGTATTCATATTTTCCAATTCCTTTCTTTACTTACTTCTCATTTGGCACCTCCTAGCAGATGTTTATTCATAATTTACACTTAAATTTCACTAATGGTTTCATATTTCCAAATTGAACATCACTGTTTCAAATGAGGAAGGAGGTTATGTATATATGCCTATGATTCTTGTGAATAGTAGCATGTGTTCTAACTCTCTTGTGTGCCTTCTAAGTTCATAACACAATGCACTATGTGCAGAAAATATTTAGCCTATGTAACGCTTTACTTACACAAGAATACTTTAGTTTATTTTCATTCTACCTTTTGGAATGAAGGCTTAGCTTATGAAGATGTATATATGGTAAGAGAGCATAAATTATATGTACCTGAGAAAAACAGCATCAAGAAAGAAGTTCCAACTAAAAAAAAATATGCACTGTTAAAGTCCTATAAACTTGATCAGAGCAAACCCCAAATTTGGCTTCAGGCTTCTGGTAGCCACCAAGTAGAGGGAATCCTGCATAGAAACAAACTGTTTTATTGAAAGTAGCATATTTAATATTCCTTACATTATAATCAGTCATATCGATAAGTTTATAAATATTCTTAGACCAGTACAATGAGGCCATTTCTACTCTTCAACTTCTGAACCATGAAAAAGAGCCAAGTGGGACAGAAGGATATTTTAAAAACTGGAAAATGTATTGGAACAGAACTCTGCAATCTTCCAACCATTCATAGTGAAAGCAAAATGACCAATTGCTTATAATCGAAGTAAGCAAAATAATCCAACATTGAGTTGGCTCTAAGGAAGAGAGATTTTTAGGAAAAGGCAATTTATTTTTAACTTATTTTTCAGTACTCATTCAACTTGTATAACTTTCCTTTTATATTATGAAACAGGCCCAGTGTTCTTTGCTAAACATGGTAGAAACTGTTTACATATTATATATTGATCTTTTTTCCTTACCAAGAAAATCCTGATTATGTTCAGAGGGCCAATATAACAGCTTCATCGCAGTTTGCATAAGATATATGACATAGTTCCAATGAGAGGTAAGACAAGGATTTCTGGGAGAGTTTCCACTTTACTGATATAGGTAATGTTCTTTGTATTCTTTTCTTCTTTAGGCCTGGAATGTAGTCATGAAGTCTAGAGGACATCTCGACAGCTTTGAGATCATGAGAATAAAGATGAAGGCCTCCATCCACACACTGGAGGATAAAGACAGAGAGGCTGTGGCTCTATGGCAATTGTTGAGTTACTTCATGAGTCCTAGACTGCCTACATTTGAACTTCAGTTGCTTTAAAGTTTGGGATTGAATTGTGAAATACCCTAGCCAAATATGCCAATGGTTGAAAGTGAAGAGAGATTTGGTAAAAGAAGTCAGACCAAGGAGCATAGGGCCAGAGTCTTGACCTAACTGTAGGGCTGAAACTTTATGTTTAAGCCAGTGGTTTAATATCTAGTCCCTAATGTGTCATCACAGTCAACTCAGATTTAATCTGAGATGTCATTGGTATCCAAGGGACTGCACATGAAGATAAAGCATAAAAGGTTTGCATCATAATCAAGTAAGGGGTTGTAATGTTTTTAACTGATTAGAACTCCAGCAATAAAATAAATATATGTGCAGGAGTTCCTATTGCAGAAGAAGATTGGTAAAGCTAGGTGAACTCATTAAGTTAATACTCCTACCTCAATCTCCCCAAGTTAGAATTCAGAGCAGAACTTCCTTTTGGAGAAATGAACTACTAAATGTAAGATGAGGCAAACAGCCTAAACAGAATCAATCTATATGGTAAATATGGAGACACAAATTAATCATATTCTGCATATAATTTGAAGATAGTCTACTCAATTCCTGAAAAATTGGATGTAAGGTACGAAAGAAAGACAAAAGTCAAGCATGTTCCAAAACCTTTGGCTGTACCTCTGAAGGAAGGATCAAGTGTGCTGAAAAGGTTCGAAGAGGAACAGTTTTGGAAGGAAGATCAAGAGTTTAAATTTGGACATACCTAATTTAAAATGTTTAGTATAACTCCACCTAGAGCTGTCAGGTAGATAATTGAAGTGATGAATGTAGCATTCAGGAGAGAGTTCTAGACGAGAGATATGAGAATGGTCAACAAATAAATAATAAAGTCATGATACTAACCAAACATAGGCAATAAATGGCAGACCCTGGATTAGTATTTGGTTAAGGCTAAGTAAAAATGGGAAAGCAGAATCTACAGTGAATGGATCTGAAAAAGCAAAGGCTAATATTTAATGATAAAGTCGTCAGATCTTCTTGCCTGAAAGGTAGGTCAGGGATGATGTGTAGGTAATTTTGTTAATGAGAGGCTTTCTGCCATGAGGAAAATGGAGGAATCATTTGTCATCTGGAACTCAGCATCTTCTGGATCAGAGATATGACTGGGGTTCATTGTGAAGTGGGACTGGCTGAAGACAGTAGATCGGGAAATAGTATTTCAATGGACTTCAAGGACAAATGCACAAGTATCAAACTAGGGATTCTGAGAGCTCGGAAGAACAACAGAATAAATGAGTAAACCACCGAGAAAAAAAGTGTTACCAGAATTTATTATATTTATTATATTTTTATATATAGCAAACATACTTATTGTTGTGTACCTGATCATCTGGAAGTTTTTGTGTTTTTTATTATACTTGTGTTTCTGCTGGATCTCACTCACGGTGCTGCTGTCTTATATGTGCTCTAAATTTTAAATGTGAGCTATGATCTCTGGAACTTTATTTTTTGAGATTTTTGGGGATATGAGTGAAAGGTGAGTTTCTCCCATGAAGATCTGCATTTACTTCTGCCAAATACTAGTAGTCCTTTCATTCCTAGAACAAGACCAATATATCTGAAGCTTAAGAAATTTGGGGGATCTCAAAAGAAAATGTGAGTTGGTATTAGAATCTCCTATGAGGGTTGGCTTGATACATTCTCACGGGAGATTTTTCTCTCCTCAGTTGGTTCCAAAGTCAGAACAATAAAGTTTCTCTGTTATTTTTTTCTGTGAAGAAAATTCACCCTCTGATTTCCCATCATGCCACTTGCAGTCCCAGAGTTCTGAGATCAAACCAGAGATAAGGGAAGTCTCCAGTCTTGGTGTTGGAAGCTGCATGACAATGGATTTTGGCCTTTATGTTTAAGGCAAAACTGGCTTCAATACTGACTTACCTTTGTGGATTCCTGCTTTCCATTCAGTTTTGGCTTCCTCCCAAACCCACCCTCTCCGTCTCCTTTTTCTCATTCTTCTTCTTCCTCTTCTTCTGCTACCATCTCAACGATACTTTCAAATTTATTTTTTTTAAATACGCATTAGGTGTAGTTGTTTCATAAAGGACTGTAGTTCAGAAGCCTGTGGACTTCTTCTCAGGCACTTGTCTCTAAAGAATATTACTAGACTCACTATCTAGACACTGGGCATATAATGAAATCCCTTGTTTATACAATCAAAATAGGTTTCACAGTACAGATTTCAAAATTCTGATTTATGTAATAGACACTGACAAATAAATAGATGTAAAATTATTCACTTCAGTTTATTCATTACAGGATATATTCAAAGTAACAGGTTTAATTTTGACTGTACTGTTCATCACATCCCCAAAGTTTAGAAGAGAGTGCCCTATAACTCATCCATATTCTCAGCATAGTACTATGGTTTTAATAAGGGCCATTTCATCACTAAATATAAAATTGAGACTAAATGACAGAGTAGTCTTTGTAACTTGTTTCTGTGATAAAAACAGACATGCACTCTGGGATTGTCCACCTGGCACCTGCAGTGATAAATTAAAATTTGATTTTTTAATGATCTCAATACTCATCATTAGCAATTATTTTTGGACTAAAAGAATGTAATTTGTTTTTCAAATTTAGAGTTTTCTTTCTCAACTTCTGAGTAAACGACTTTCAATCTCATTAACTTATCTCATGTATCTGCATATGAGAAAAGAATACCAAAATATATATTTTATGTTTTGTGTATCTTTCTATAGATTAGTACTTAACTGCTCTAAGCCATCTGGAAATACAAATATTAGAAAATAAATGTTATGGTAGATAAGATGGTGGGTCAGTGTAGACATCTATTATCTCATTCATTACCACTAAAGCAGATATAGACTGCTACTGGCCACACTCTTTTAAATATTTTATGCTCATTTTCATCTTTCTGGTTAGAATTCCTTTTCTAGGAACCTGAATTATTATTTTGGTTATAATTCCAAAATTTGTAAAGAATATTCTTTTCTGTTCAAAGCTGACCAACAAGATCTTCCCCCCCACCCCCCTTTCTTTTGGCTATGGCTGTAGTCCAGCATGCCAGCATAGATAACATTAAATATTGAACAATAGTTTAAAAAAAAATAAATGGGAATATAAGGTATTGACCAAAGTCATGTTAAGCCAAGATCAGTTTTTTTCTTTCCATTGATCTGAAGGATTTAACGTTTGGATTATGATATAGCCTTTTACTTTTGGCTCTAAACTCACAGAATAAATTCATCTGTTTGAGGGGCATGCAAACTGGAGTTCGACCCACTTCAGTGCTGGCCACCAGGTGGCAGATATAATAGTTCTCATGTAAACTAAAAAAAATTGGAGCTATTTTCTTTAATCATATGTTGACACCAGAGAGACACTAGCATTAAAATCTTGGAGTGTTATTTAATATTGCTTTGGTTTTTGTGTGTAGACATGAATAAAACCAGATATTTGGAACGATGGTGCCATCTGCACACTGTATATAGCCACTTCAATGCATATAGTTTTACAAGGAATCCATTTTTTTTTTCTTGAACCATTCCAGGTTCTTGATTAATTGACTGAGTTACAGCAAAACCCAACATGGGCATGTCTAGGCTGACTAGTGGGTAAATCAGAACCATTAAGAATGAAGGGGGTCTCGAATGGAGAGGCATTTAAAAGCATTGCCAAGGGAGAAAGGGTGACAAAATGTTCTGTAAATTGGTTCTCCCATTTTTAGTAACAGCCAGTTTTCTCAAACATAAAAATCATTTCCAAGAAGCAACTTTATTGCTTTTTCTTACAATTAGAGAAAAGGAGGCAATGGTGTTCAAATGATGCTTGACAGCCTGGGTAACAAGCACCAACCATCTGTGCTATAGCAACACTGTTTGTATTTTTAATGTTTACACATACAGAAAAGATAATTAAAAATAACTATAATTAAAAATGATTACAACAAATTACTTTTCCCTCAACAGTAATACGTGTCTGTAACTTATAAGTTACTTACTAAAGTAACCTTTATAGAGTCTAACAAGAAAACATTACAATCCTTGCCTTGTTTCTGAAACTTTAGAGAAACAAGGGGAGGGGAGATTTCCCCAACCATAAAACCACTTGGCTTAAAGTACTTCACAAAATACTGATAATATGGGAATTATTTCATGTATCAATAATACAGGGTCATTTTTTTCTCTGAAGGAAAGATTCAATGTAGTTTCCTTAAAAATGCAAAGTAAAATGACTGGGAAGGATGGGTGGGGGATGAAAAAAGCAAACTTATCTCCCTATTCAGTCCTAGAGAGAAGGAAGATGGGATAAAAGGGGTCAAATATGTGGTGACAGAAAGATATCTAACTATGGATGGTGAACACACAATGCAATATATATATATGCCTTACTGTTGAATTATATACCTGAAACTTACTGGCTTTCATTAACAAATGTCATCACAATAAAAAGAAATAAATGTAAAAAAAAAAAAACAAGAAATATATAAATAAAACAATTAATTTCTTCAAAATGTCATATGAAATTTGGAGAGATGATTCCCATCAGGAACAATACCCTTCTCTGCCTTGTCAAGAATATTGGAGTCTTTTACTGCAGATTGGTACAGCCACTATGGAAAACAGCATGGAGTTTCCTCAGAAAACTGAGAATTGATCTACTATATGATCCAGCAATCCCTCTACTGGGTATTTACCTCGAAGACTTGAAAACCTATATCCAAAAAGATATTTGCACACCGATGTTCATAGCAGCATTATTCACAGTGGCCAAGACATGGAAGCCATTGAAGTGTCCTATGATAGATGATTGGCTCAAGAAGCTATGGTACATATATACAATGGAATATTAATCATCCATAAGAATAGATGAAATACTGCCATTTTTGACAACATGGATGGACCTCAAAATAATCATGCTAAAAGAAATAAGACAGACTGAAAAAGTTGAAAATCACATGATATCACTTATATGTGGGATATCAACCTAAAAGCAACAAATGAGCAGGACAAACAAACAGAGACTCATGGACATGGACTATAGACTAGTGGTTACCAGAGGACTATAAACTAGTGGTTACTAATGGAGTGGGGAAGGAGGGGGGGACATAGATGGGGTAAAATGGGTCAAATATAGAGTTTAGGGGGAGGATGAAGTGGGTAAATGGGATCAAATATACAGTAGCTTAATGAAGCTGGACTTTGAGTGGTAAACACACAATATAATATACAGATGTCAAATGATAATGTATACCTGAAAATTATATAATTGTATTAACCAATGTTATTCCAAAAAATTTAATTAAAAATTTAAAAAAAAATTGACTATTGAAGAGAATAAAAGAGAAAAAAAATAATCTTGGAGTCTTTTAATATCTTCAAATTACCTTCTCTAAAGAAGGTGCTGATTAATAACTGAAGTTGAATAGTCTTTCTAGGGAAAGAGTAGACATAATCTTTGTGGAAGTGATTGCAATTTAGCCAGAAAGTAAAGGTTAAGAGCGTGACCCTTAAACTAGACTGCCTGGATACTAATTCCATACCTCACATTTTCTAAGGATGGGTTAATATAAGTTTTGCCTCGATTTCCTTATCTGTACCATGTGGATTATAAAAGCCTATCTCAAGTTGTGGTTAGGATTGAGTTAATACACATAAATGCTTGCAAAAATGTATGAACATAGTAAATTTAATAGTAACCAAGATTAATAATTTATATTGTAGCTGGTCACCTGTGAAAGGCTTATGACTATGTCTTTAAGTTTATAAACCCTCATACTACTGGCACTTGCTAAATCACCTGCATCTTACTTATGTTTGATAAAGGATAAATTTGGGGAACAGGGTATCAAGGCCTATTGAATTCTGTTTGAGGATTTCAAGGGGAGCCTGAATAAGACTGGGAGACAAATTAACAATCTTCATGGGATATTTGATTTTTTTTTCAGATTTATTGACGTATGATTGACAAATAAAAATTGTATATACAATTAATATATATATATTAATTGTATATATGTGCAGTGTAATGTTTTGATATGTGTATACATTGTGAAATGATTAGCACAATAAAGCTAATTGCATATTCATCACCTTACATAGTTAGTATTTTGTGTGTGTGTTGGGGAGGAGAAATTTAAGATCTACTCTCAGCAAATTTCAAATACACAATACATTAACTATCATCACCATGCTGTACATTAGGGCTCCAGAACTTACTTAACTTATAAATGAAAGTTTATACCCTTGACTAACATCTTCTTATACTCCTTACTCCATATCTCCAGCCCTGGTACTACCATTCTATTCTGTTTCTATGAGTTTGACTTTATTAGATGGCACATATAAGTGAGGTCATACAGTATTTGTCTTTCTGTGTCTGGCTTACTTCACTTAGCACAATGTCCTCCAGGTCCATCCATGTTGCTGCAAATGGTAGAATTTACCTTTTCTTCACGTCTTGGCCAATATTTGTTACCTTTTCTCTTTTTGATAGTAGCCATTCTCACAGGTGGAGGTGATATCATTGTGGTTTGATTGCATTTCTCTGATGATTAGTGAAATTTAACACCTTTTTATATACCTATAGACCATTTGTATGTCTTCTTTTGAGAACCGTCTATTTGAGTCTTTTGTCCAAATTTTAATAACATTATTTGTTTTCTTGCTATTGAGTTGAGTTCCTTATATGTTTTGGAAATTAACCTCATTATATACAGTTTGCAAATATTTTCTTCCATTACGTAGATTCTCCCTCCAGTGTGTTGATGATGATGATGATGATGATTAATGCAGAAGCATTTTAGTTTGATGTTATCCCATTTGACTATTTTTTGTTTGTTTGTGTTCTTGGGATTGTATCCAAAAATTATTGCCCATATCAATGTAAAAATATGTCTCCCTATGTTTTCTTCTGATTTACAATTTCAGGTCTTACATTTAAATCTAATCTATTTTGAATTAATTTTTATATATTGTGTGAGATAAGGGTTCTATTTCATTTTTATTCATGTGGATATCCAGCTTTCGAAATATCATTTGTTGAAGAGACTATCCCTATTGCTTAGTCTTGGATCCTTTGTCAAAGATCAGTTGATTGTAAATGTGTGTTTATTTCTGGAATCTCTATTTTGTTCCATCGAACTAATTGTGTTTTTATGACAGTAAGATACTGTTTTTGATTACTATAGCTTTGCATCAAGGCAGCAAGATGCCTCCAGTTTTGTTCTTGCTCAAGATTACTTTGGCTTTTTGGGGACTTTTGTGTTTTTTTTTCCTGTTTATGCAAAAAAAAAAAAATGCCATTAGAGTTTTGATAGGGATTGTATTGGGCCTGTGAATCCCCTTAAGTAGTATGAGTATTTTAACAATATTAATTTTTCCAGTCTATGAGCATAGAAGTGGCAAGAGTGGGCATCCTTGTCTTGTTCTTGACCTTCAAAAAAAAGCTTTCAGCTTTTCACCATTGAGTATGATATTAGCTGTGGTCTTATCTTTCCAAAAAACAGCTCTTAGTTTCATTGCTCTTTTTTATTGTTTACCTAGTCTCTATTTCATTTATTTCTGCTCTGATATTTGTTATTTCTTTCCTTCTGCTAACTTTGGTCTTAGTTTGTTCTCTTTCTAGTTCCTTGAGAATCAAAGTTGTTTTTAAAATTTAGATCTTTCTTGTTTCTTACTGTAGGCATTTATCATTATAAACTTCCCTCTTAGAAGTGCTATTTCTGCATCCCATAGTCCTGGTGTATTGAAATTACATTTTTGTTTCTATTAAAATACTTTTAGATTTCCTTTTTTGATTTCTTCTTTGACATATGATTGTTCAGAAGTATTTTTTTTTTTTAATTTCTATGTATTTGTGAATTTTCCAATTTTCCTCCTGTTACTGATTTCTAATTTTATACCACTGTCATCAGAAAAGACACTTCAGATTATTTCAATTATCTTAAATTTCATAAGACTTGTTTGTAGCCTAACATATTATCTAGCTTGAAGAATGTTCTGTGTGTGCTTGAGATGAGTATGTATTCTGCTGTAATTGGTTGGAATGTGCTGTATATGTCCATTAGGTCCACTTGAACTAAAGCATAGTTAAGTCAACTGTTGCATTTATGACTTTCTGTCTGGATGATGTGTACATTGTTGAAAGTGAGTATTGAATTCTCTTATTATTATTGCTTTTCTATTTCTCCCTTCAGTTCTTTTAATATTTGCTTTATATATTTAGATGTTTTGATGGTGTGTGTATATATATTTATGATTGTTTTATTTTCTTGATAATTGATTGCTTTATCATCATATAATAAAGTTTTTATTACAGTTTTTGACTTAAAGTCTATTTTGTCCGATATAAGTAGAACTACTCCTGCTCTCTTACTTTTCCATTTGCATGGAATATCTTTTTAAATTCCTTCACTTTCTCTATGTGTGTCCTTAGAGCTGAAGTGAGTCTTCTGCAGGCAACATGTTCTTGGGTCTTGTTTTTCATTCATTCACCTGCTCTATGTATTTTAACTGAAAAATGTAATCCATTTATATTTAAAGTAATTAATCGTTATGCAAAGACTTACCATTGCCATTGTCCTATATTGTTTTCTGGTTATTTTGTATTTCTTTTATTCCTTTATTATTCTTGCCATCTTCCTCTGTGATTCGATGTTTTTGTTTTTGTTTTTGTTTTTGTTTTTAGTAAATGCTTTAATTTCTTTCTTTTTATCTTTTGTGTATTTGCTATAGGTTTTTTTCTTTATGGTTACCATGATGCTGGCATAAAACATTTTAAAGTTATTGCAGTCTGTTTTAAGTTGATAACAAATTACATGCAAAAACTATACACTTTTCTTCTTCCTTACATATTGCCTTTGATGTTTCACTTTACATTTTTATATTGTGTAGCCATTAACAAAATATTGTAACTATAGTTATTTTTCATTATTTTGTCTTTAACCTTAATATTAAAGTGATTTACACAACACCACTACCATATTAGAGTATTCTGAATATGACTATATGTTTATCTTTACCAACGAGTTTTATACTTTCTTATATTTTTATGTTACTAATTAGCATCTTTGTAATTCAGCTTGAAAAACTGTTTAGTATTTATTTTAAAACAAGCTTAGTGATAATAAACTCCTTTAGCTTTTGTTTGTCTGGGAAAGTCTTTACCTCTCATTAATTTCCAAAGGATGCTTTGGCAGGTAAAGCATTTATGGTTGGCAGTTTTACTTTCAGCACTTTGAATATATCATCTCACCTCTCATGGCTTTCAAGGTTTCTGCTAAGAAATTTGCTGACAATCCTGTGGGGGCTCCCTAGAATGTAATGAGTATTTTTTTCTCTTACTGCTTTCACAATGTCTCTTTGTCTTTGATTTTTGACTGTCTATTTGTAATATATCTTGTTGAAGTCTTCTTTCAGTTGTACCTCTTTGGGACTTTTGAACTTCATACATGAATAGGTGTTTGTATATCTTTCAAGATATGGGAAGTATTCAGCCATTATTACTTTAAATACGTTCTGTACTTTTCTCTCTTCTTCTGGGATTTCCATAATGCACATATTATTCTCTTGGCGATAGTCCATAAATACTGTAGGTTTTCTTCATTCCTTTTATTTATTTAAAGAAATTTTCTCCTCTAATAATTTCAAATGATCTGTCTTCAGATCCATAGATTTTCTCTTCCGCTTGATTGAATCTGATGTTCTCTATTGCAGTTTCATTTCATTCATTGTATTCTTCAGTACTAGAACTTTTTAAAAATGATATCTACATCTGTTGAAATTTCTATTTTGTTCATGTATTGTTTTCCTGATTTTGTTGAGTTGTCTGTGTTCTCTTATATCTTGATGGGTTTCCTTAAAACCATGATTTTGAATTCTTCATCAGGCAAGTTGTAGATTTCCATTTCTTTTGGATTAGTTACTGAAAAATTATTTTGTTCCTTTGGTGGTGTCACAGTTCCTTGAATTTTTAGGTTCCTTGCTTTGCTATCTCTACCTTAAGAAGGAGACACCTCTTCTGGTATTTATTGATTGGTTTCAGGAGAGAAACATCTTCACCAATCAGAATCCCAGCTAAGGATTATGAGGTTCTCTCAGACATTTTCTAATGTATGCAACTACTCCACACCTCTTTTTCCCTTAAGGAGGGAATTCTTAAGAATTTATCTTTCAATCTTGCAAAGCCTGGACAGATGCTGAGGCCCTCCTGTTTGCTTTTCCTAGGGTGATGCCATGAAATGCTCTAGGTTGTGTGCTTTGCCTCAGTCCTACATAATCAAGCTGGTTATCTGTGTGAGCTTGCAAGCAGTCAGCAAAGGTTCACACTTGCTATTTACAGGGGTGTGCATGAGAAGACGGTCAAAGTGGGGTTGAGGTTTGTGGATCATTGGGATACCATGGTCCAGTTATAGGGATCTGCAAACGGCTTCCCAAGCAGCTTGTGTGTAGGCCTCCTTGATGGAGTCCAGGAAGGGAATATTAGAATTAGCAACCCTTTCCTGAGTTCCAAGCTCTCATATCTGAGTCTTCACCTCTATGCCTTGCTCTCAGCCTCTTCCAAACACTTAGGCTATGCTCATCCTTTTAGTATTCTGGGTGCCAATCTTGACTATTCTGGGTCAGTGAGAAACATTAAACCTCTTGGACTTCATCCCACACAGCTCTGGAACCAGGCACTCACTACATTCCCACTTTTCCTTGTGGGAGACATCATGAGTTGAGGGGGGTCTGTCTTGGCACTGAACTATGTGATATTGTTCTTCTTATCCTTTTTAATGCATCTGTTCTCAGAATTTTTGTTCCAGTAGTATGCTGAAACTTCTCTGCTATACTCCTAGTCTCCCACAAGGTTTTCTGGTCCATGAATGGTTGTCAAAATTGATGTTTTGTGCAGTGAGGATGGCTAAAAACTTCTATTTTGCCATCTTGCTGATGTCACTTTAGTAAAATTATAAAATCAATATCTTATTAAGGAACTACTGGGACTGGAAATCTTATAGATGGTAAGACTGAAACTCCTTCACATTTTGGAAAATATCATACTATATTAAGATTAAACTGGATCAAGTTACTTCTCTTCATTATAGATCACTTCTGCTTTGTTAAACATTCCCTGAGGTTTCCGGAGAGAATCTCTCATATGCTCAGGTATAAGTCTACTTCTATTTTTCTCACAGTGTGGTACATGACAATGTTCACTACATTCCTGCCTGCCAGGCTCAGTAGGAAATGTCTTTCTCTGCCACTGCTTCATGTTACTCACCAAACACAACAATTTGCTTTTGGAGGCAGCACTGACCCTTCGGGATACCAAAATTGTGTTCTAATCATGCTTATACTTCAACCTAAAATCGAGGCATGATCTAGGATCTGAAGAAAGATTCAGTTGATGGTAACTCCATTTTTCTCATAGTTTTAGTTCTTTAAAACAGATAAAGCTTTCTTATCTACCTGTTCAAATTCAGCAGGGACGTTTCTTCTTTTCTAAAGATGCATTCTCTCCTGGGAGGCTGGACTGCTGTGAAACTTCTTTTGCAAATAAGCTTCTGCCAGACTGGACCACTCTTTGCAAACCACACCATGTATGTCTGAACCCAAATACAAGTCATACTTAAGTACTTTTCCAGAAGCTTTCTTAATCCTTATGAATCAGTTTCCTTTAGATCAGACACACTAGTCTATGCAAGATGCCCTGATATGCTACATAAATATATTATCAGTTGAAAGAAATTTTAGGACATATTTTGGTTACAGATATCTGTCTTTAATATTTTTTGAAAACACAGACTTGAGCAATGTCACAAAATGATTCTAGTTTAAATTCAGGTTATCCTTGATGATCCATCTTTGTTTTTATCTTCTATTGAGTACTTCTTTCTCTTATCTTTTTATCTCCTTTCTATATTCACTTTTGCTCTCAAGCCTGAATATTTCTATGGAAAAATATGTTAGAATATTAGTCCAGAATGTTTTTCCTCAGAATGATATGTCAGAATAATATTTGAAACTTCATTATTAATAAATTATAGTGTCTGGTTTAAAAAAATAGGTCATGCAAATGAACTACATTTATATTATATTATATTAATTTTATGACATTATATTAGTCTCCTTAAATTATAGAATAAATGTATTAAATGTATTTTCATCAGATGACTTTTATGTTTGTGCTTAACATCCTCTTAATTTTCTTGGGTTTAATATGAGCCCAGATGCTTTTGCATTTGATACCACTGGTAAAATAATGGGACACAGCACAGGCAAAGTGAAATAGTGTATTTAAATTAATATTTATTAGTGTGTCATGCTAAGTGGTCTCTTACTTTTCTCCAAGGGACTAAGTTGAGCAAAAGTGATAGGAGCCTGCTATGGCTCATTCATAGTACCTAAGGGAGATTATTTTTATTTTAATGGCAAATATGAGGAAACTAAGACGGATTATCACAAGAATGTGGACGATTTGTTGATGACCATTTCATTTTATGAGAAAATTAAAACAAGATTAAGAAATTATACATATTATATGTTCCCAACACTTATCCACAGTAATTAAAATTGCTTGTTAGATTATTAATAATTTAATAAGATTAAAGTGAAATATCTACCTTTGACATATTAATCATTTAATCCTTATATTACTGGGAAAGTATAATAGCAAGAAAGTTTAGTGTACGACAGAAATCAAAAGTAAACAAAATAAGACGAGCATTGCCATATTGTGTCATGGACACAAAACCATACCAAATGTTTACACTGTGAAGTTCTTATTCACAAAGGATAAGACAAACCTAGCCAATGCCAAGTTCAAGACCAAGAGCTGAATTATGCTGTGTTCTTTCTGAGAGTACTTCAAAATGGACAAGTCTGAATGGCAATTGGCAAATCCAAGCTGAGGAGAGCCAAGGTCAGTACCCATGAACAAGAGTACTACATCAGGACCAAGAGGCTTGTGTTTTTCTTTTTTTTTTCCTTTCCTTTTCTTTTTGGCAACATGAATTGAGTAAACATGAGGAAGCAGTCGCTGAATAGTGCAGGGTCATGGACAAGGTTGAGATTCCAGGAACTCTCTTTTAGTGTTATTGATTCCTGACCTGTCGGCAGGGAGACTGGCTTTAAGGATCAACTCAAGGCTAAAAAGTTATGGATGGTTAGATACCACTTTCAAGGTAAAATTAGTTGGCAGATACTTTTTTAGTTAGAATTCATTCAACAAAGTATTTATTAAGTACTAAATATGTAGCAAGAACTATAGAACAAATTGGCTATACAACAGTGAGTAAGACATGGTCTTTGTTCATGTCTGAAAATGAGAAATTCTAATGCACTTGTTAAATACTACAGTGAGAATCAGTGGAAGGTATTGTGAGATATGCATCACACAGTCTCAGATGGCAAAAGAACACTTTCCAGGTGAATAATGTCAAGACAGCCCTTAAAATTGCATAAAAGTTTGAGTTAGATAATGGGAAAAGTCAGGATGGAGCCTGAGTAAAAGCTCGCAGTTTAGCATGCCTGGAGGATAAATTAGAGGGGGCTAAAGCAAGTGTGGAAAGATAGATTCTGGGATCTGGAGTATCCTTTCCATACACTGGCATGGGAGTGGGGTCAAGTAATGCTGCTGAGTTTACAAAAGACAGTAAGTGCCTTCTATTAACTTTTTTTTTTCATGAATAAAGAGCAGTGTTTTTTCATCAATTGCTGGTATGTTACATAATTAGAATAAGAAAAACAGCACACACATAACCTCTTATAAACCTGTGTTAAACATACATAGATAAAGCTTTTTGTAGTAAAGGCAGAAGCTCACTTTGAGGAATCACTGACCATTTGTTCTGCTGACTGACATTGCACATGGCCAGTGGACATCATGAGATACTTGGAGATTTGCTAAAGAGTTCATGTCCTAAGAGTTAGCATTACAAGCCTATTTTTGTCTCTAGTAGAAAGTGCAAATTAAATTTCGTAAATATATGACACGTAATACCAACTTATCCATGCCTACTTCAAATTTTTTTCTAGGAAGTGCCTGCAAGTCCATAATTGATCATTAAAACAGGACACTGGTTCAGGATTGACAATTACATAAAACCAAACCCAATTAAAACTGTCATTTTTTCTCCTTGACTAGATTTCAAGGAGAATATGTTAAAAAGTCATGTTAAAGAAACAATAACAAGAAAAAAATCCTATTTAAAGGAATTCGTGTTTAGTGTGGAAAATGACAATATGGTAGAATGTAAGATCTTCTAGATTAATGAAAAATTAAAGGACAAAAAATATTTTTAAAAAATCACATGACAGGGAATGGAGAAAAACTTGAGAATGGTAGGAAGTAATTCAGCTATATTTTTATTTTTTCTAGATAGTTTTCTCTTCATTTCTCAGAAATTAAAAATTCCTTTTATTATAGGAAATCTGTAGTTGTTAATAATGGCAATCTGTATTGTCTTTGTTTTAACATGCGTGACTTGTAGAGAAATGTAGGATTTAATATCATTTTTCATGTGACTTGGGGAAAGTGATCTGTACAGAAAAACAACAGTTATTTCGAAGTAGCACAAATTATGACTTATTAGAGTTATGTTTTCTCAATTTATGTTCTGCTATAAGAGATCTATGAAATAAAAATATATCAGGATAAATGATAATATTTGCCTATCTTTCCAAATGTGGCTTCGCTTTCAAGAGCAGTTTAATTCAGTCTGGTGAAGAGCTTGCCACAGTATTGACAAGAAGATGAAGAGTCCTCTAGTATTCAGGCCTTAGAAATAAGTTTCCATTAAGTACCTACTCTTACATGAAGCTTAAAAATAATTCTGATAAAAAAATTTCAACTTTCCCTTTGATCGTTTATTTATTTATTCTGGAAATTAGAGGTGAAGGTGGTTTAAGGCAAAGAATGTTGGAAGAAATTGGAATTCCAAAGTTAGCAAATTACATCATATATATTTTTATATATATACACAAATTTTATTTCTATGTTTATTATAATGTCAGTTTATAGAGTAATAAAACCGATTTTTTAAATAAACCAAAATAGAACTTCTGTAATCAAAAAAATGTTAAACTTCAAAGTATTTTTTCTGAGAATTCATATATTTATTCTAAATAATGCTGCTATTTTTCAAACTGCTTTTAGAATCACTCTTGAGATTTTTTTTAATACTATTTTATCAGCAACACAGGGAAATTTATCTTTTTATGTTATAATTAAATCACACATTTTAGAAACCAAATGCCATATTATCCAGCTTTATCATTTTATCTTCTTGTCCAATTCCAGCTATGAAATATTTTTTATTGTTGCTATAAAGGAAAAATCAAAAACATAGTCAAAAGATTAAGATTTTGCTCTAGGGAGAATATCTTAATATGTGAATAAATGCATAAAATAGTAAGTGAATTCAAAAATATATATTTTCAGTTTAGAAGATAATTTTAAGAGTTTTAAACTAATAAATCATAGCATCAGAAGAATAATTCTGTAACCTCTGGACTTAACCACCTAAAATGGGACTAGACTCATTTGCAAGAGTAAGTGCTTTTATGCTTATTCAAAAACATCAGATAGCTTTATAGGCACACTGTGTAAGTAGAAAACAGTGCTATATTCATAAAAATGAGTATAATGAACATCTCCTTTTACCAAAAGGAAGCAATTATAGTGAAAGCAAGTAATTATTTTTTGTGAAAAATGCAATTGCTTTTCAATTTTACTCTATTCTAGAATTTGAGCTGAATGAGATCTTAGAAACCATTTAGTTCAACCCATAGGGGAAGAAATTAGAGATGAAGGTAGTTTAAGACAACTTCCCATAGGGGAGGAAATGTGGCACAGAGAAACCAGAAGCTAGATGACTTTTGGAAGGTTACACAGTCATAAGTTTAATACTAGAATTCAGTCCTTTACTGTTGATACAAGATTCTTCCCATTACATCCTGCTGCAACCCTAATAGGATTCATTTTATGAGACTTACATAACACAAGGCAATTTTTTAAATGTTAAATTATAGAATATGTTAATGTGCCTTTTGTGGACTTTAAAAAGATAAAGTAGCACTGTTAACTTCGTTTTGCATGCCAAAAACACTACATTTTTTAAAAGTCACATGTGGGTGATTTAGAAATGTGGATCACTTAAGGAAAAGTCTAATTTCTTTTTCATCAGTCATTCTATTTATTTTATTATTTCACTGAACTAAACAATGAAATCAGAGTGGTCATTTCTCAAATTATTCTTTTTTTTTTTTACCAATACTACTGCATGTGGAAGGCTTTTGATTCATTTTCTTCATAGCCAGTAGTTTTACTGTTTCCTTGGGGGATTTTCCCAAAATATTTTAGAAAAACTTTTTATTTTCTTTGTATCTTCTGGTTGACAGAAGATTTTTTACACAGACATATTTCAAACACTCAAAATCATCGGTAGATACAAGTTCTTAATATTTGTACAAAACAAGTTTATAGAAGGTGTCCTTTAGGTAATAAAGTATATTAACTACTTTTATTCAATTGTTATTCTTCTGAATCTTGATTAGTTAATAGACTGAGTGTTCCACACTTCTACTTTTCATCACAGTCCTCAAATTTAAACTTCCAAAGCTCAAATACCTTGAAATACCTTTAAACATTGGGTGTATCGCCTTTTTTACATAAACTGACCTTGAGGTATGGAGGGGTAAGGGTTAGTGCAAGTACAGGAAAGTCAATTCATTGAGACCTTGCCACAGTCTTTAAAACTACACCTCACACCCACAAAGGGAAAACTAAAGGAAGTACATAATGTGAAAAAAATATCTTCATTCAGATATAATGAAAATTTTAGAAACCTGTGCTTTAATATTCTCAAAAAAAAGATGCAAAAACACATGGTCTCTACCAAACAAGAATAGGAAAACATTAGGCTTTGAAAAAGGTAGAGAAGCTAACATAGTAAGCTGAACAGTTCAGACTATAGAACAACCAAAGCAAGAGCAGAATGAAACCTATCTTAAAGGCAGAAAAAGACTTGACCTTGCAGATATGAATAAGAATTGGCAAGATGAAAGTGGTGGGGTATTTTGTGTGAGAATGTTCTAGATACAGAAAGCAGCTTGTGCAAAGATTTTTTTTTAAAAAAAGAAAGAATGTGGCCTAATCAAGAACTAAAATTAATCTTTATGCATGAGATGCCAAAGAATGGCAATAGATGAGGAGAATTAGTTCTTGAAGGGTCTAATATGCATTTTTAAGGAATTAGTATTTTATCCTGAGGGCAATGTGGAGCAACTGAAGAGATTTCTTTATCTCAGAATTGATACAAGATTTGTGTATTAGCAAGATTACTCCAGATGCAGTCTAGAAAATAGACTGCCTGGAGGCATGGACTTGAGCTAAAAAGCATTTGTTTTAATCCACAGGACACAAGATGGGCAAGGCTAGCTTGGACAAAGTTAATGCTAATGAAGTTGGAGTGAAGTGATTGGATTCAAGAGATATTAAAGAGGTAAACTAAAAAAAAAAAAAAGCTATTTGAATGTGGCAAACCAGAGAGGGGAATAAAGCAAGGGTAATATCTAAGTTTTTAAGTTAGGTAGCAGAATGAATGGCAGTGCCATTTAATAAGAGGGAAAATGTAAAATAGAAGGAGGCATGCTCTTCATGAAAATATAATGAGATTAGTCATTACATATAGTGTTTGAGGTATATTTATGACTGATAGGATTGCCATATGGCGATATCTAATAGCAGTTGGGTACTTGGGGTCTGGAGCTCAGAGGAAACACTTCGGATAGAGATATAGATCTTGGAATTTTGGTGAGAGATTACACACACACACACACACACACACACACACACACACATAGTGGTGTGTGCATATAATGGAATATATTGTTCATCCTTAAAAAGGAATCAAGCACTGATATATGCTACAATGTAGATAAATTTCCAAAAATATATGTTTAATATTTGCCTGCAAAGAATTAGAGGAAAATTTAGTGTAGTGTTCCAGAAACCACAGGAAGAGTATGTTTTGAGAACAAAGGGAAATTCAGAGATATACATATTGTGGAATATACGTAAAATGAAATATTATCCAACCATAAATGCCACTGAACTGTTCATTTTAAAATAGTTAACTTTGTTATTTGATTTTACCTCAATAATTTTTTTTTTTTTTTAAGAAGAAAGGTAAATGACAGAAACAAAACCTGCTGGGAAATCAAGAAAGATAAGGAATGAAAAAATTTCTTATTTTAAAACAAATCTGACAAGATTATTTGTCAGATTTGTTTTAAAGTGAGCTGTCGGTAGTGCAGTGGGAAGAAGCCAGATTGCAGTGGGTTGAAGAGTAAGTAGGATGTTAAGAAGTGGAGATATTAAGTGTTGAATCTGTGAAGAAATTTGGACACGAAGGAGAGGATAAAGGTACTTGTCCAACTGGAGATGGATGTTCTCTCCAGGGAAAACTAAGATGGGCAACTTTAACATGTTTAACTGTTCACTGGAATGATGTAGTCGAAAGTGAGAAGCTGGAGTTCTATGGCTAGCTTTCCTGTCATAGGAGAGATTGTGAATGAAGGCACAATGGTTAGCTTAGTGCTGGTAGATTGCAAGGTTTCCCATCCAATTTCTTGTATTTTTAAAAAATAGGACACGAGGGAAGAAGTCATCTGCTGAAAGCGAAGAAACAGAGGATAAGGTTGAGATTTAAGGGAGTAGAGGAGGCTTCAGAGAGTCTTTGTGGGGATTAGGAATAAAAGTTGACCTGAGACATAGGGCATGTTTGGCTCCCTGGAGTTGAAGAGCATGAATTTATAAATGGCAAAATCTACTGGGTTGCCTACTGTCTGTCTCCTGAATCCGCCATCTTTTTGGATAAAGGTGCAGAGAATGTGGCTAATCCACTGATCCCTTTGTGATAACTTTTATCTTTGTGTAAAACAGCAGACAATGGGAGTAGTTGCAGGACTATCACCTCTCTTTATGACACAATCTTTGCTTAACGTTTCACGAAGCAGGATTTACTGCATTTCCACATTGCTTTACAGTTTACACTTTCATATGCATCATCTCATTTGATTGCCAATATAAGAAAATGGCTTTATTATTAAAATTTCCATTTGATAGGTGAGAAAATAGAGGCTCAGGGAGGTTGAAATGTGTTAAAGATTCCACAAAGTCTTTCTGACTATAAAGGTTGAATTTTGGACCACTTGCATGAAGCTTTCTGAACTATATTTGATTAAATGACTGGAGGTGGAATTTACCAGAGTGTAAACTGGAGAGACAAAGACAGCTCTTCACCTCTGCAGAAGGGTGCTTAGATTGCCTACAATGAGAGAATGGAGGTTTCTATGAAATCTGACAAATAACAAGGTTAGATGCAACACATATAATATATATTATATCTTAAAAGAAATCAATCAGCAGTTCACGCTCAAGCCATCTTTTTTTTTTTTTTTTTTTTTCCTGATAGTGCAGCAGAGGATGCTCTGGTATTATATCTTTTATTTAGTGAACCACGCTCTAACTTCAGATACCAATATATTTGCTGACAACAATAATTACTTGGAGCTTTTTAAGGCACGGTATTGATTTACACTCTTTTCCAAAACCAAGTGGCAAATATAAAAAGGTATTATGGGGAAGAGAATCACATGATTCAGGGAAGATATCTGAGGATTTAAAAGTGGCAAACACAAATCCATTAGTTTTAAAATGAGTCAAAAGACAAACCAGAAAACTAGACTAGTGAATCAGTGAATTCAACATCTATTATAGGAAAAATACAAGATATTGTGTAAAAGAGAATCTAAGAGGAAAGAAGTCCTGGAGTAAGAAGAGCTTTATGAATCTATAGCCAAGGGAGTAAGTACAGAGATTTTTCTCTTACCTGCATCAATAAATTAGGTTTTTGGTGTTTTATGGTTAGTAGACGTGTATAAATTTATTAGTGATTTTTAGACTATTTGCAAAACTGTTAAAATAATTCACTTATCATTGGAGAGTCATGTAAATAAAACAGGATGTTGTTTCATTATTCCTTTCCCTGATTAGCTCGATGTGGTTCAAATAATGCACTCACTGAGATCTAGAAGGGGCAAGGCTATATTTGCCCCCGCTCCTATGTTTCCTAGAGACTCTGCCCTCAGGTTTGAATTAATAGGATAGTAAGCCCTGAGCAACTGGCAGTTTAGTATAGCTACTGTCAGAAGAGATTTGTTTTGTTCAATTCATAGTTTGCTTGGCCAAATTCTTATTCTCTGCAGCATCAGGAAGAATGGGTATAAGGAGAGAGAGGATACCAGAATGGTTGAATCAGTTCTGGAAATGGAGGGGTGACAAATATTGAAGTTAGATCTATGTCACATGCAGATCAACCTCAATTCGGTCACTAAAAGTAGGCTACTATGCTTGTTGCGCCATTGTCATAGCAATGCCACCACTCCAAGTAATGGCTGATGAGTATAATCTTGATGAAGTAGAAAGAACTTTTCACTTTGTTTACTAAACTGTACCTCTTTGTTTTGTTTTTTTTTTAAGTACCAAAAAATGCTAGAAATGATAGAGCTTTATTCTATAATTTATTTCTTTGTCACATTGGTTCTTTGACAGAATCTGTCATTAGAATTTCACTACCTTACAGCACTCAAAAACAGTAATTTTCAGTGTGCCAAGACCTCCTGCCAGGTAAAATGTACCCATTCTAGCCTCATCCTAGATTTTCTAAATCAGAAACTATAGAATTTTAGCACTGAAATCTGTTTACAAGATCCTTGGGTGACTTTCAGAGACATTAACTATAATATTCATAAAGGAAAGTGCATAATTTAAAACTTTATAGTGTGCTAAATTTTCACAATCTGAACACACACATGTAACCAGTACCTTGATCAAAAACCAGAATATGACCAGCACTTTTTGATGCTGACCAGAATACCTCTTGACTATAGCCGGAAACCTCTTGCGTAACACTTCTTGTCACTGCCTATACCAAGGATATTTACTATCCTGATTTCTTAAAGCATAGATTAGCTTCACTTGTATTTGTAATTTATAGAAAGTGAATCAAACAGGATGTATTCTTTTGTGACTAGCTTCTTCATTTGACATTGTGTTTGTAAAAACGGATCCATATTTTTGCCTATAGTTTTACTTCATTCTTTCTCATTGTTGAATAGAATTATTGTGAATATACTATGATTTATGTATTCATTCAACTTTTGATGGACATTTGGCTAGTTTCCAACTGTTAGATTATTATGAATAGTGTCGCTATGAACATTCTACAGCATTTTTTTTGCAGTACATATGTTTGCATTTCTGTTGAGAATATCAAAGCAAAAATTGCATCAAAGGAAGGTAAGAAGACTTTAATCAAGTTTATTACAGTAGAGACAAGACCAGAATGAAGTTTAAACTCAACTCCACTGAAATAATAGTCATAAGAGTTATTAAAAGGATAGGGAGAGTACAGGCCATCTACATTTGCTAACTAGCCATACCCAGTTTCCTATCTTCAGGATAGGAGATTGTTTTATGACTTGCAGCTAGGCATACACTGAAGTTAGGCTTCTACCCTCCAGCGGAGACAGAGAGATAGAGGTGTTGTCTTCCTCGTTTATATTTCAAAGGGATGGCTTCAGGTCCTTGAGGAAGACAGTCTTGGGTTTGCCTTTCTGGAAAAGGCTTTTTAAGTTTATGTCTCAAAGGTGCAGAGAAGGAATTTAAATTGATCAGTTTTCTAATGTAAATGCTCCAAGAAAGGAAGGTCAGGGTCCAAGAGTGAGAAAGAAGCCTGTCTAACATTTGGACAAAAGCAAAGGTACATATTAAGGACATCTTGGTCAGTAATATATATGTAACAGTGGAATTGGTGGATCATAGTTATACAAATATTCACCTTTAACATATATTGCTGTACTGTTTTCCAAAGTTGTGCTAATTTCCTTCCAACAGTATAGCAAAGTTCTTATTACTTCACATATTCACCAAAATTTGGCATTTTATCTCTTTTTTATTTTAGCCATTCTGGTGGGCATTAATGGTATCTCATTCCCTGTTTCACTAAATAACTTTTAACAGCTATGAGCTTTGAAATTTTGCCTAAGGCCTTTTAATCACATCCTGACACATTCTTCTAGGTTTTCTCCATAGATAAATTAATATAGTGATGTTAATAGAATATCTAATACATACTGAACCATCCTTGCATTTCTAAATTGTTTGTATAAAACATTTTTATTTAGCTGTTGAATTGTTTGGTGATATATTATTGAAGATTATTTTGCCAATATTCATGAGTGAGATTAGTCTCTAGGTATCTTTCTCATGTTTTAGGTATTAATGCTAAAATTTATATAGAAATATTCACAAATTTGTCTGTCATTCATGAAAGGCTAATCATCTCTATATTGTTCCAATTTTAATATGTATATTTGTAAAGTGAATATATGTTCACTTGGATCTTAATTGTTCGCTTTGCTATTTTATGGTTTTGACTATTTTTTTAATCATGGTTATTACTACAGTTTATTTCCTTTGATATCTTCATGTCTTCATTGTCAATTCATTTCTGTATATACAGCACCTGAAGACTTTCTGGCTTATAGTGGACATATGATAAATATTTATTCAATGAATGGAGAACTGAAGGATTAAATTTATTTTATCATATTTAATATATTGATTTTAAGGAGAGTTATTTCTTTTGAAGTTTGTAATTTTTTCTTGTGAGCTTGGCAGGGTTCCTGTGGAAATTCACTATAAATTTTGATGGGAAATGCTTGCTTCCCCCAGGGATGTAGGGTTTTCAATATCCTCACATACTGTTACGTTAATGTATTAGAATATGTCTCTATTATCATGTAGATAGTATATATTTAGAATCCATAGTTGAGCATATAATAGACCTAGATACTCCATTTCTTGTGGTGATCTTTCTGTTCTTTTATCCTAGATATGTAACATTTTTTTCAACACTTCTCCAGGACTGTAAATGGATTTTTTTTTTTTTTTTGGTCTATATTGTTTTAATGGCTAGGTCAGTATTTCAAGGTTCTGAGCTTTACCTAGATGATTTTTTTTAAGTTTTCCACTTTCTAGGGGTGGGGGACATTCTTCTTAAAAATGGTGTTAGATTTTAGCTCTCCAGAATGAATGGAATACCCATGAGCCACAAGTGAATCACTTTGAGGTTGTTGGTCTGCTTTTGTGTTTTCACTTTGTTGTTGGTAACTGAGGAGTCCCTTTCTTTTATTTTTAAGCTTAACTCATATTATACAACTTTCCAAATTACATTTTTCGGCATTTCTCTATGTAAGAATATTCATCAGCTTGATCTTTCATATTTCTGGTAATTTATTTCATGTTACTCTCACGTTCACTTAAAATTTACAACCATTGATGGGGTAATTTAATGGTTTAATAAAGTCAATCTTATTTTATTTATAACATAGTAGCATGATGTATGGCGTTTCTTTGAATTTCTATATGTTCCTTAATGTGGAATTTTTTTATCATATTAGTATCTCACCTGAACAGAGTAGATTTACAAACAGAAGACATAAATCATTAAAATAAGTGAGATGTAGCCAGAAAGCTATGAGAAAACTCAGTGAGGAGTATTCTCTCAGAAGTCAAAGGAAGCTATAACTTACTAAGAGGTAGCAGTAAACAGAGTCAAATACCACACAGAGCATAGGTTTTATAAGGACAGAAATTGTTTACTGCATTTGAAATATGAAGACCATTGACCACTGCTGACTTTAGCCATAGCTATCATTGTGGGAGCAAATGTCAGGCTGATTTGGGTTAAAAAGTGAAAGAGGAGTAAATGAGCAGATGCAGTGAGTGAGAATTATACTTTAAAAATATTTGGCCATGGAGGAAACAAAAATAGTTGTCAGGTAGCTGGAATTAGTAACTGGGATGAGGGGAGATTTATTTATTTTTATTATGGGAGATACAGGTTATATTTATAATTCTAATACAAGATTATGCTTACAGTTATGTTCATAATTCTAAAGCATTGTTTATTAAAAAGAGAGATGGAATCATTTATGAAATGAGTTGCCTGAGGAGGCAGTGGAAATGGGAATAACACTTAAATTGCAAAAGAATTAAGATTTATAAAGGCCACAATCTGGATAGTTACATATTTGTGACAGAACCCATTATTTGTTACTCCCCCCAAAATTCTCCACTTATTTATTATATAAACTTTGATTTTATTAGAGTGACAATGTGCTCCACCCTAGGAGCACATTAATAGATTAGTAGATTACTGATCTAGGTTAGTTATAGGAATATCTCTTTTTCCAGATACTTATTTTCCTAAATTTTCTCGCAGTTCTGGTCAAAGAAGTAAAAAGCTAGATCTTCCAAAGAGTGTCTATGTAAGTATTCCCTTTATTATGAAAAGAAGAGACTTGACTAAAAAATCCTTTTTGCTATCACACTGAGTCCTGACATTGAATGTGACTGTTTTATAAACCATGCAAACTCTGAACTCTTTAAAAACTATTACAAAAAAAATCCCAGGTTTGACACTCATATTTCCATTTTGGTCAAGTAATAAAATTACAGCAAAATTAATAATTAGTGACTCTCATGATATTATAATTGTTTTGCTTCGTATTAGCTAATTTCCCATTACTTACATGGATGAGATTTAATAAATAGTAATTAAATAAAGCAATCGATTGTGAACATTCAGTTCATTTTATGAGAGACATATTCTAAAATGCTTTATTTAATTCCTCGAGATGAATTAATTCTTCCTGCTTGACTATTTTTAGATGTTATTTTCACCCAGTTATGAAAATTATTCCTTCCTTATACTCTACTTATCAACATATACCTCTTCTGTTAGTATGATCTATGAAACTAAGTTCTAGTAAATTAGATATAAGCAGAATAATGTACACAAATTCCAGGTCATATTTTCAAATAGGAAATTGCATGCCCTTCATTTCCTCTCATTCTCTTTTCTGACAGTCTGGAACATGGATGGATTACTGTTGAGTTAGCTTTGACCCTATGAAGACTAAAAACATACCCTAAAGGATCTGAATCCTGGATGACCTGAATCCTGAATCATAGAGCATTACAGCCTATTTGTCCTGTTTTTTGTTTTTGTTTCCACCCCTCCCCCCACTTACCACATTCAATATCCCGCCATTATGAAAGCCTCTTCTAAACTCAGATGGCATCTGATGAAAGATGAAGGTGAAGAGAGTGTTAAAGAAATCCCAAAAAGCAAAATATTTCCCCCAAGAAAACCATATTAATCTGGAAGCGACTAGGTTATTGTGAAGCTGAAATACTGGTGCTATTTATCTACTTCTTAGAAGAAATGGAAGTCTCTAATGGAATTAAATTCAGTATGGTGAAAAAATTTCTGCACATCAGAGTTGTGACTGTGGACTTTAAACTAGATTACCATATAATAGATAATTTATGGAATTACAAGAATGTCTCAGTACTGTGTTTTAAACAAGGGTGCAGAGAGGAAGGAGACAAGAACTCTGCTCCAGAGGGAGTACTAGTAAGAGAGAAAACAGAGTGTAAATGGTTAATTGATATTCATTTTTGAAAGTATTCATCATAAAAATGTGAGTAAAGGGTGTAGGAGGCACACAATAGGAAGAAATCAATTGAATCTATAAGAATTAGAAACATCCTTTAAATCTTATTATTTCAAATACTTCTGATAATATTGTCACTGGCTGGGAAAAAAAAAAAGATGCTTAAATCCTAGGTATCATCCTCTTATGAGAGTAATATTCAATAGAAGAAATTTCAAAGATTCTGGAAATTTGGGGACTATGTTGAAGCTACTTGAAATTATTTCAGTTATAACTTTGACATTCACATTTATCTTAATTGCTTTTTTTAAATAGCAAGCAATCATGTTTTAATGCAATAAGTATATCAAATGTAAACTTCCTTAAAAATGAGACTCAACATTATCTCTCTAAACAAACTGCTTTAATAACTATTTTTGTCAATAGTCATTTAATTGGCAGTTGTATTAAAATAGAGGTTCTTTTGAAAGATCATGACAGAGACCAGATTTAAGGATGTTAAAACAAAATATAGCCAGAAAATTTCTCCCCTTTCTATCTGTGCTTGGAACTCTGATTGAGATTTTCCTGGGCACAGCAGAAGACACACTGCTTCAATGCCACATTCCAAATATGAATCAGTAACAGCCGTACAAACATCACAGTCTCTTAGCTATTGTGTAAAGTTTGTAAAGGATCGAGAGGTGATTATATCTACTTAATTTTTCCCCTGTTTATGTTTAGTAGGAGATGGATAATGGAAGAAAGGGAATCTGAATGCTGCATAAATGTAGTGATAAGGGAAATAACATGCACAGATTGTGACAATCCACTTGGAAAAAAATCCAAACTAATTTTGTTCTATTTCTTCTAAGCCATCTGAGAGCCTTTCTACATTCACCAATACAGACTAGATGACACTGTGATTGAGTTTATGGAAAGATAGCAGCACATATGTAGATGAAGGCACAGACAGATATTTATGAGAAACTGGGTTTCTATAAAAAAAAGGGGGAAAGTTGGCTGTTATTTTGAGGTATATTTGTTAATGTTTAAAAATGGAAAGTTTAAAGAATATGTCATTTATTCAAACATGTCACTTTTTTTTCAAAAGAGAGAAACAAGTTTTCTATGATAGGCTTTTGTTAAATGCTGGCTTTGGCTGGCACAGCCTTTTGTCTCCCCAGCTGTATGAATCACCTCTACAATATGTCCCTTGTGTTTGCATACTGAGATTCAGTGCCTATCTGAGGGAGGGGGAAACGTGTAGAGAAAAACCTGTTACTTTGCTACCCTAGGACCAGATTGTTTCAAGTCTGTGTGCATATTTTATTTCATCTTTCCTTAAATCTTGGCTTTCTTTCCTTTCTTTCTTGTATATTTCTGCCCATCTTAAAAGAATAAATGTAGTTTTGAACCAAAAATAAAATACATGTTATTAATAAATCAAATTCTGTAAATCCCTTCTGTTTATTCTTAACATTGCCTGTGTAAGATAAAAAATATACTGACCCTTTACATTCTACTTGTGAGCATATCTAATCTCTTTATAAAAATGTAGTTTCCATAATGCACTTCCATTTGTCAGTATGTGCTAAAAGTTCAATTTTTATGGGCATACGATCTGTATTTCTATTTACATACAGGAAGTTTATGTTAATTATAATGTATACATGTGTATTTTGTATATACATTCATTAAGATCAATGTGTTCTAGGAATTTTTGTGAGTATTATTTTGTTAAATTCTTTTGGGTTTGGCATCATTTCACCACTTCACCACTTCGGAGATGGAAACTGAGACTTGGAGATGCTAAAGGGAATATATCCTTGCAGATAGCTATGTAGCATTACTGTTCATCGATATAAAGACAATCTGGTACATAGAAGCCAGGCTGGACTCCGGTGAGAAGTGGAGCTGTTATGTGAATACAGGATTATACAAGAGTCAAACACATGTTCTTTCGTTCACACAAGATGCTAGCGCATCTCAAGTCTGAAATGTTCTCTTCTCCATACTCCAATTATAAAAGAAATGTTTTAAAACATTATTTTGTAGGACCAGGTCTCATAATACTGTTTTATACTTATTTTGTTTTTCTGTTTTGCCAGCTTAGAATCAAGCTTTTTTACTTTCTGTTATAGATTTTATCTGTAAAAAGTCATATATATTTACTATAGAAAATCTGAAAAATACCTAATATACAAACAGCGCTGGCCATTAAGATATAACCACTCTGAATGCTTGCCTTGTATATTTGCAGTATTGTTGCAATGTATGTATGTCTGTGTATGCTATTTCTTTTGGAAAATGTGTTCAGAAACATAGTTTGATTCTTAATATGTGAAAATTTATAGCATTACTATTGTAACAGGTTTTCTTTGCAGCATAGTATTTCATTATAGGGTTATATCTAATATTTTAGCCAATCTTTTATTTAGAATTTTATGTTGTGTGATTTTTCTATTTTATTAAAATTTATCTGATCCTAACCATTACTCATCCTAACATAGTAATATTTGAAAGTATCTGTATGCATATATCCATAAGTGTTGGGTGTTATAAAGTACCACTTAGATAGGCAAAATGGTATTTCAGTCTGGTTTTAACTTGTATATGATTGCTTACTATTACAAATGATGTTTTAAAAACTTGCTTGACTCTTTCTTGGTTGATTCAATCAACTACTCTTATTCACTTGGTTATGTTCGTTCATTCTTTCAAAATGTGTATATTTAGAGACTATTTGTAGACCAGGTTCTATACAGTGAGGAACATACCTGGTACCAGCCTACATCACGCTTAGACCCTTGTAAGCCTCATAAACAATAAATATGAAAAAAATTTATTTTTTATTACAGTCTTAAAAGTTCTCCAAAATAAGTTAACGAAGTGCTGAGATAGAAAAATACTTACTTAATAAAAACGTCATATATATTTGAATAAAGTATGTGCATGCAAAAAACTAAAAATATACAAAGCATATATTATGAAAAGTATCTCTCCCAACTGTCTCCCAAATTTTATCACCAAAGGAAATAGATATTTAATTATTACTTCTACATCTTTTCAGAGATATTCTGTGTTTGTGTGATTTTTAAAAATATATAAACTGACTCACTCATCATTCCTTTTTTACTTGAAGACTATTTTCATTAGTATATACAGAGCTGCCTCATTCTTTTCAATGGCTACATATATCCTATATATATTTCACTATATAGTTCCAACTTAATTTATATAACTGATACTCTATCAAAAATGTTTCCTTGATCTGATAGAAAGTCTGGTTTGAATTCTGTAGTCATCTTTAAATATATTTTCTGTTATGTTATTTTTCTTCTTTTGTTACATTTTATTTTTTTGTTTTGCTCATTTTTTGTAATAATTTACACAGTGCATTTTTTGTTCCAGTAAATGCATATATAACTATAGTTGATTACATATTGTTTTCTATTTTTAATATTCTATTCTATATTTAAAATACTATTCATTATATTACTAGTAAAATGTTAATATGTTTTTATTTAATTTCTCACCTTTAAATCTCAAATTATCCTGATATTAAATTTTTTTCTAAGTTTGAACTTTTATGTAATGAAACATATTTATACTTTCATTACTTGAATGTTACCTATAAATAACATATTTTTGTTTCTAACTATAAAATAGATTTCTTCTCAGCTATTATTTACCACATGATTTCTTTAAAGTTGACTACTTTTGCCACATAATTTCCTCAAGATTTTAATAGTTTTTCTTTTGTAAATTTAACCCCATATTTAAATATAATCTATGTCTTCTGTCAGGAATTTATATTTTCTCATTTTCAGTAACAATCACTATAACAACAACAACAAAAATACCATCAGGATTTTAATTGGGCTTGCCTAGAATATAGATATCAATTTGAGAAGAACTAGAAACTTGATGATCTTCAGTCTTCTGACACATGAGCATGGTACATTTTCTCCATTTATTTAGATCTTTTAAATTTTTTCTAGCAATATTTCATAGATTTCAGTATACAAATCTTACACATATTTTATAAATTGATCCTCAAACTTTGTGATTTTGAATTAAATGTAAATTATATATACATATAAAATTATATATATAATTATGTATGTAAATATATATATTGAAATTTCTATTTCTTGCTATTATGTAGAAATGGAATTGATTTTTAGTATTAGCCATGTTTTCTGTGACCTTGCTAAACACAGTTATTGATGTCAGTAATATTATTAATTTTTATCTTTGGAATTATCAAAATAATCATGGCATATGCAAATATATGATTTTATGTCTATCATCTTAATCTGTATGCTTTTTATTTTTTTCCTTGTTTTTTTTGGTAACTTACATGTAATAAACAAATTCCTTAAAAGACAACCAACCAAACTCACTCAAAATGAACTGGCTAACATGAATAGATTTATTCCAAATTAAATTCATAGTAAAATTTTTTTGCCTAGACCCTCCAATACAATGTTGATAAAAGAAGTAAGAGCAGTCTTGTCTTTGTACTGGGTATTAGAAAGAAACATTTAGTCTTTTACCAGTAAGTACCATATTAGTGGTAGGTTTGTTCTTGTTGTTCTTTATCAAAATAAAAACAATTTCTTCTATTTCTAGTTTGCATAGAGGTTTTCTTATGATGTACGGATGTTGAATTTTTTCAAATGCTTTTTTTGAGTCTACCGAGATAATTTTTTTTTCAACCTATTCATATGGTGAAACGATTGACTTATTTTTCAAGTGTTGAACTAATCTTGCATTCCTGGACTAAATCCTATTTATTTATGATGTATCATATTTTTATATTTTTCTATATTTGATTTAATATGTTGCTAAGATTGTTTGAACCAATATTCATGAAAAATATTTTCCATTTGGTTGTTTGTTTGTTTGCATTGCCTTTGTCTGATTATGGTAACAGTTAAGGTTATCTTCTCCACAACATAGCAGTTTCCTTCATTTTTGAGTCCAGCAGGAGAATGTCTCTCTGATGTTTCATCTTTTTAAAAGGACTCAACAGTTTGGGTCAGACACATCCATGAGAATCTCCCTTTTCATGAACTCAAAGTCTATGAATAGTAAGTTAATCATAAAAACAATATTCCACCACATTCTCATGTTCCACATATACTCAATGGGAAGGGATTATACAGGATGTGTATACCCGGGGTGGGTCTTGGGAGGGCATCTTAGATTTCTGTCCACAGCATAGATATTCTCGTCTACTCTAAAAGATAAAATTTATTTTATTTTCTCATTGATCATGTCATTATATTTTCATTTTGATTATGAGTGGAAGAGAAGACAGCTTTTCTTTTAAAATTAGACACAAAGTTTATAGCGGATGACTCTATAAAATTTATGCATAATTGGAGAATAGAAGAATAATAAGCAGTCAGCTATTTGAAATGAAATAGAGAATTTAAAGAAGATTTAACAGTGTACGCTAAGACCCTGAGATGAGAAAGACTTGATGTATTTAAGCAGAGAGTTAGGGAGCGAGTCGTGTGCCATTGCTAGAGAAGAGCTTTCTAAAGAGAATGAAAAGACTAAATGGGAACAGGCTTGAAGTGTTCAATGAATATTCAATAAGAATATTCAATAAGACTAATAGTCCTAGAGCATAGCTAGCTAAGGGAGAGGAGAGTGGCAGGGGAAGGAATCAGAGTGGTCTATAGAAATAATCTCATGAAGGATATTTTGACCATTATTTGGAATTATGAGTTATTTCTAAAGGTAACTCTAAGCAATTAAAAATTTTAAGTTGGGGGAAGGAGCATGAGCAACTTGATGTGTTGTTACAAAGATTAATTGGTATGTTGACAGTGAACTGATTAGAAAGAGTAGAAGCTCCCAGAAGAGTTAACAGGCTAATTTTGTGGTACAGGAGAGAAAAAAAAGATTAGGACTATGGTGGAAAATGGGGGATGTAGACAAATGTGATGTGTGATTTTGGCTTTAAAACTCTTCAATTCTTCTCTTTCTAAACTTGAGTATTTATTTTTTTAAATTCTTCTAATTGAAAGCTTTTTTAATATATCAAAATATGTCATATTTTTTATAGACTTTTTTTGACTTTGGGTTTTGTTCATGGTATTTTAGATGATGTCAAATCAATAAATACTCTTCTTGCTGTTAATTTTTTACTGTTTAGCCATTGTACCACCACATGTGTAGTCTCTGGTATAAATTAAGCCATGTAATTAAAGGTACTACAATGTAATTATATAATATACTGTATAATATACTCTGTATCTAAGTGAGTTATAAAAGAAATAAAAATATATGATACAGTATTATACTGTCATCTAGGATTTTCAATGTAAGAAAAGCAAAGAAACCACTTTTTAATCCTAAGACTTTTCAGTGATACAGAGAATTTTGGTTGCAGTTGTTTTTTTTTTTTAATTGAATTTTATTTTTGCTCATGAAAATAAAATTAAATTTGGGGTAAATACTTTTATTGAATAATGCAAGACATGCATATATAACTTCCTTTGCTTTTTAAATATGTGTATTTTTGAAAATGTGAACTTTATTGGTGAACACTAGATGACAAAATAAAGAAAAATCTCAGTTTATATAACATGGGTGTTTCTGATGCCTTGAGACTCACAAATTAAAGGTTTCTATAATCTTCAGCATGGTGACCTTTAGAAAAAACTGAATAGACTCATTTATTTAGGGCTTCACTTTGCCAATCCGTAAAGAATGGCCTAAGGTCAGGCTCAGAGTCCTCATCCTAGGAAGGATGAAAAAATATTTTCAATATTAACTGGAGCATTCTTTAAAAGGTACAAAATGAGTTTAGGTATGAATGTGATAAATGTGCCTGAATATTTTTGTCTTGGGGAAATTATTAACTTCAGATGCTAACACCTGTGGGCATTGTATGTAGAGATGCTCTTCTTCCTGGATTTTTTTTTAGGCCCATTTAGAGGAACTTCTCTTTTGAATTGAGGGACATTTCTAATATCTCTGCCACCTCCATTTCATTCTTCTTCTCAAGGGAATAGTAACTAATCTCTTGATAGAAATCTTTTATTCTTCAGAATATTGAAATAGATGAAGTTATAAACCTGTCTGTTGCATACTATCTATATCAATGATGGGGAGAAAGGAATGGTTATCTCTCTGTTGTTGATAGAGATTTCACTCATTGAAATCATCTTGAGATAGATTCTACACTGTAGCCGGAGAATGAGAACTATGCCTGATAGTTCCCATTTGTCCTTCCAGATTAATTTTTATTGCTTCTCTGTCCTGCTTACTATCCCAGATTATATTATGGTTCCCACACCTTTTAGCTTCAGTTGGGTTTGGCCAAAGGGCCACCTTTGCAAGGTATTTAGAAGAAGTGAGGAGAGTAAAGTCCAAACATTTATTTCTCTATCACACTTTGTATAAGGTTACATCTTTTTCTTTACATTGAAATTTACTGTTCTCAATGCTCTTAAACTATGTGATACTGTACTTGGTTTATAGTAATCTCTCTCTCCCTTTGCCCCTTTGGGCCTGGGGTGGTGATAGAAAATGCTACCATGCCTAGAGCTACTTCATTATGCACCTAAATCTGTACCTTTGTAAATGACTTCTTTTAAAATAAAACCTCCTTATATTACCATATTTTGCATGTGGCATCCTACACAGGAAGGTTGTTGTTTCTAATGGTTTCCCAAAAGGAAGAAAGAATGATGGCCCTTTTGAATCTAACCTGTCAACAATGAGATTCTTTTTGTTTACCAACATAGAGGATTCAGATTTTGCTTAGGAGCTGGCTTATTAATATATTTATCTTAAGGATATTTGCAATAAAGCCTTACCCTCCTGAAGTTGTCATTAAGTAGTTAATAAAAGTAGAAACCCATTATATCTTGGAGTTCTGTTTCCCAACTTTTGCCTCTGCTAATAAGTCCTGATAATCAAAGCCAGGACTAAATGGATGATACAAAGTTAAAAGCCAGAATTGTAAGGTTGGATACAAGGTTATATGTGGTAAAGCTATCTATAAGGCTATTTCTTTTAATAAAATACAATCCATACCATCTCTGTAAACTAGGGAGAATCTCCATGTTGATAGGAAACCTGGCCCTCAAAGTCCTCACTCTATTTCTCTAATGACTGATTTTACTTCCTCACTGTCCTGTGCTTGGGGCCAAGTGGCGGCTCTGCTGCTGGTAGTGGCTGGAGCTCATACCGCTTCTCCCAATTCCTAGAGTGCAGCTAAGGCTAAGTTGGTCCATCTAAATTCTAGTCAATTTACAAAGAATGTAAAAAAACATAGTAGCATATAACTAAGTAGATATGGCATGAAACACTTATATTTAACTTGGGGAAACTTACAGAAAATTTTCTTAACTGGTTATCAACATGTAGAAGGGGCCTAATTTCTTATAAGTGTTTGAATGACTATCAAGCATACCTAGAAACTTCAAAATATATACTTTGGAAAGTTACTCTCAGAAAGACTAAAACATTTTTTATTTTTAGTTTAAGGTCTACTTTTGCCCAATTTAGAATCTCAAAAATAGAAAGAAACCCTCTTCCAGCTTCGGTCCCAGGTCACCTCATTCACTACACTCCTGCTAAAGTTTTATCAAACACATCAAGTGTTCTCTCACGGTGAGAACTATGCCTTTGCTATTACCTCAGCCAGGACTTCTTTTTCGTAAAAGGTGTCCTCATGACTGACTCTTTCACTTCAAAATAATACTTGCTTAGCTCTTGAATAATCAAGAAAACCTCTCTTGAGACACTCTCTAAATGAATACTCTCTTTCAGTTTTTCTTCGGCTCTTTTTTGTTCTTTATTTTTCTTTATAGCACCTTATCATATTGTTTATTTATTGGGGTATTATTATCTGTCTCCTCCACTAGAATGTAAGTCCCATTAGACTAAGGTTCTTTTGTAGTACTAACCAATGTCTGGTACATAATAAATGCTCAAAAAATATTCGTAGCATAAATAAATGATTTAAGTTGATATACATACTGTCAGTAGTGAAATGGTGATTTTATAATAATTTTAAAGACTGAGAAGTAACAGGGTAGAGGGATTTATTAGAGTTTGCCAAAGAAACAAAACCAACATGATTGTGTGTGTGTGTGTGTGTGTGTGTGTGTGTGTGTGTGTGTGTGTGTGTGTGGAGAGAGAGAGAGAGAGAAGGAGATATTTTTTAAGTGACTGGCTCAAAAGATTGCTCAGGAAAGGTCAATCTTTGTTGTATAATGTCTTCAACTAATTTGGATGAGGCCCACCCATGTTATGGAGGATAATCTGCTTTACTCAAAATCTAGCTATTTAAATGTTAATGTCAGACAAAAACACCTTCACAGAAACATCCACAATTATGTTTGACTAAATATCTGGGCACTGTGTCCCAGCCAAATTGACACATAAAATTAACCATCACAGTAGGCTTGCGGAATAGCCATAATAAAGCTGCTAAGGAAAAACCAAGAATATGAAATCAAATAAGCTTTTACACAGAGGTGTCTACAGTTTGGCAAAGCACAAGTAATAGGCAAATGGAGTCCAATAACATAATGCTATTGTTATGTAGGTTTCCATAAAAACTCAGCTGCTATAAGAGAGATGCTCTTAAAATGTAGTGGCTTAAATAAAATGAGAATTTACTACCATTTCCCATAGCTGTTCAGGGAAGCGTAGGCAGATTCTGCTTCAAAAGTTAACTCAAGAACTTAGGCTGATGGATTGATCCTACTGAACTTCAACTATCAATTCTGTGGTTTCCACTTCTGGCCTTAAGTTTGCTTATCTAATTGTGTTCATTAGCATTTTAAAAGGAAATTCAGCAACACAGGGTTCATGTTTTAGCCCATGGGAGAGGAGTAGAAGGAAACCCAGAGCAAGAACTTCATCTTTTAAGACAAATAACCTGGAAATTGAACACACAACTTCCACTCAGATCCCCTTTTTCTGAACTCAGTAATAGATTACACCAAGCTACAAGGAAGGCTGGGAAACATAGTCTCAGATTGAGTATATATGTGCTCAGCCAAAAATAAGTGGGGAGGAGGTAATTACTAAAAGGATGAGCAGAGGAAGTGCAGCGTGGAGAATGGTTAGCAACTTCCACTCTCAGGCCTCTTTGGTCTTAAAGGTGACCATGCTCATGTTTCTGAATTTCCCACGTGAGATCACTTTCACTAAGGAAGAGTAGTACATGATAAGTGCAAAGCAGCTTTCCATTTAGAAAAGAGAAGAATTGGAGACATGGCAGTTACTAGTTCACATCAATGATGAAATCCTGCTGAACAGACATTGCACAAATTCTCTGCCCTGGTAGTAGAACTTTTTTTTATTATTATTTATTTATTATTATTATTATTAGATACTGGTTCTGTTTTTGGAAAGAGAGAACTTGGTCCATTTTTCTGGTGTGACCCCTGACTGGGCCCTTTGGATAAGACTTCCTCATTCATTATCTTCCGTGAATGTACTGGAGTGGGCATTACCGAATTGGACGGCTTTTGCAGTCCACTTCCTGCTGGAGCAGGTTTGAAGATTCAGAAGTAATTTTAGGACTCAAACAATCATCTGGGTTTTGAAGAGTTGGCTGGCTGTTTCTTTGACAATATAATTTCATTTAAAAGTTTGTGACTCCAGATAATTTTAGTTTCAATAATTCTATGTACCATCAACCATACAAAAGTTAATTTTTGGACATAGTTCTCTAAACCTGTATTAAATCCTGGTTTCTATTCCAAGATCATCCTTTTTTCTCCTTCATTTTAGTGGTTACAATCTGAAATAAAATAGGCTAATAGGGTAAGATCTCCTTAATCTCATCTTTACCACTAGGTTAGGTTACATTTTTCTAGCTGAGAAGCCATAATGAGAGCTATTTGAGAAACGTCTAGAGAATTATTTTCTACTATTTGAGTTAGACAAGCAGTTGACTTTTCAACCCTACCTACTAAAACTACTGGATTGTCTAACTGAGGCCAAAGGTAGATAAAATCCCCCTTATAGAATTCTAGTCTGTTCCATCTCTGCATGCAAATTTGTCAATTTTTGACTGGGCTCATCTTTTTCTTACAATATCATGCTAAAAGCATTAAAGAACATTCGATGCACTACAACATTCAAACTATTTTCATCTCTGGAATTACATTCTCTTTAAGACATGCAACCTGCTTTCCAAGTTATTGCAGATGACAGTTTAAGTGTTTGGCCATGACATACCAAGGCCCATAGCTTTCCAGTTTGCAACAAGTGTTTTCTTACTACCCACTGAGCAAAAGCTCTATATATTAGTTTAACACCCGCCCCCCCAGTGGCAACATGCTATTTCTTTTGCCTAGAGTTTCTAGAAGACAATGGTCTACATTGGAAAACACAATAGAATTAAACAAAGAGAGAACTGAGCAGAGGTCATTGGATTTGACAGAGAAAGCCTACATTAGGTAGTTGAGAAAGGAATTTTAATAGAATGATAGAGGTGTAAGCAGAATGTCAGAGAATCACTGAGAGAGACTGCGAGTAGAGGCAGTTTTTCAGGAAATCTGATTTTAATAAGGAGAGAGTGAAGATGGCTCATCATTTAGAGGAGAACCAGTTTTGGTATGTTAGTTTTGGGTTTTCTGTTAAAATTAAGCAAACCCAAATGAAACAAGGCAGTAGTCATTTAAAATTGTTCATTCATCAAAGCTCCTGCCAGAGTTAGGCACAAGATGAATTTAAAGAATTTAATTTCATCTCTAATGTTTTTTCAAGACTTTTGATTTGTGTGCTGATCTATGAAGTTATCCAGAGACAAACAGCAGGAAGAAGGAGGAAAATTCAAAAGAGGAGAAAAACACAGGTCCCTGAAAATTGTTTCCATGATTTAAAAACATTGAAAAAGGATCATGGCTGTCTTCTCTTAGGAGTGAAGTTAGCTAAAATAAAGTTATATGTTGGGTCTACATATATGAACATAATAAAAATAATCTCTCTCCCTCCCTCCCTCCCTTCCTCCCTCCCTTCTTTCCCTCCTTCCTTCCTTCCTTCCTTCCTTCCTTCCTGCCTTCCTTCCTTCCTTCCTTCCTTCCTTCCTTCCTTCCTTCCTTCCTTGCAATAATATAGTAAATAGGTTCAAAACAAATACATTTGCTGAATTGGATGATACATTATTTATCATCTATCTATTTATTATCTATCTATCTATCTATCTATCGTCTACCTAACTAAGCGTAAACATATACCTATGTGGTATGCAGATACATATACACATATATGTATATTTGTACATAGAGAGAGGTAGGGATACTTTTATAACTACCACTATATTTTAAAGTTTGTATCCAACTGACGTCTGACAGAATAATAGCAAAAAAAGTAAAAGAAGACATATAGAAAAGTATTTTACTGGATGTGTCTGATGAAGACACCATAAAAGTGTCAATCATTCGAATATTGCAGTGTTACTTTTTTGTCATTACTTTAAATTGGAATGCCTATTTGAAACCTAGGATCAGCATAAAGATGGTAAATTATGAACATTTTTCTGAGACAATGCAAACTTAGTGTCACCACTCTTTTTGGTGAATAGAGAGATGATTCATTGGTTAATTTTAGGCTAATTTGTGGTCTCATAAGAGCACTTACAACAGAATGGCAAATTGAACATTTATTACGCTCTATTTAAATGGCATTTCTTGGTTTATGTTTAGCTATAACAGTGATCCAATTTAATATACTATCAAAAATTTCTTTGCTGTCAGATCAACATCTTTGCAGAGAATTTTATTATTTATTTTGCCAACGTGGACATGGAAGTTGCAAACTCTCAAAGAATAGATTTATTTTTTTTTTGGTCTTATATATCTTTCTTTACTCCCAAATTGTTGAGTAGAGTTTTGCCCATAGGAGTTGCATAACAGAAACTTATTTAATCTTGGAAGGATAAATTAAATGGATGAATGAATGAATGGAAATATTCTCCAATAAAGTCCCAAGGTAAAATATAAATAACAATACAATTTAAAATCTTTAAATAAAAGCTAATAATCAAACTTCCATAACTTCTTTGGTCAACACTATGCATATCTATCTCTTTGATTCATGGATAGAAAATGCTATAAATTTACTACAAAGTCTTAAGTGAGTAACTAATTGAACAGCAAGTCAGAACCATCACTTGCCTAAATTTTTACTCACTCATTTTCTTTGTGCCACTCACACCAAGACAAGGCTTCACCTATCATGTTACTACCTGGGGGATTCTCAGAATTCTAAAAAAAAATCTTTCACAGCTTTAGTTTCTGTACTTTTAATGGTACTTATTTCATCAACGTTTGCAAAATAGCTACTTATTTTTCCACAATTCAATATAAAGCTACACAAAGCTAGGAAAATTTCTGATTCCTTTAGATACCCTCTGTAACACTTAGGATTGAACAAAATATGTGTCTGCTCATTTAGTCCATCCATTCAATTTTGCATCAGCCATGGATAATTTACAATTCCCTAATTTTTGCCTTAAGTACAAGATTTAGATAGAGTATGTGATACAGACTCTTTTAGTGGTATTTTCAGTGCTTTATCTAGCTAGATCTCAAAACCTTCTCACCATAAAAGAGCATTTTCTTTTTAAATAAAAGGTCCTAAGACTTCACTTTGAGAAATTATAAACAAATGTCATTAGGCATTTTGAGACAATTGGGGATACCTGGCATGGCCACAGAACTAGAGTTGACATTGGCTCATGTAGAATATTTCTATTCTAGTCTTCCCCCACTCCCCATGGAGAAAGGGCTAGATTCGGGCAACAATTTTTAGCAGAGATGCCACAGGTATCATAATTTTACTAGAGAATTTTAAATGCCCTCCTCCCTTCCAAATGCCTTTAATAGGCTGAATTTCCTGACTGGAAACCATTCAGATAAAGTCTGATTATGGGATAAATTTGACAATGAAATGGGGATTGATGGGTTAGATATGTTTGACTAAAATACATTTTAAACAGTTGGTGATGGATTATGTTTGTGCTTCAAATTCTCTGTTCAATTTCTGTGCTGCTCAGATGCCTTCAGGGTAAAAGACTTTAAAAAATCATAACAAAATTTTAACATATTAAAGTTATTGCTAATATAACTTTATTTCTTTCTCACAATGTCAGTGTACAATAGGGGCTTGCAAACCTGAGTCTAGGTACTGGTTCCATTGGAGACATATTCATTTAATTGATAGGAATAAATACTTTAATAATATCTAAATCCAGAGAGTGTGCCAGGAGAAATTCATATAACATTTTAGAACACTTGAATGATTTTTAGAAAATGTTGGGAGAACATTCAAGGCCCCAGGATGTCCAATATCAAATAAAATATATATGCATTTTAAAAATTATGGTTGTTTCCTTTTCTTTTATAAGCCTATTTTGGCTTACAAAATAATTTTATTTATCCAATATATCTGTTTGAGTACTTGCATATTATGAGCTTTCTTTTCATCAGACATTTTCTACTTTATTTCTCCCTCAGTAAAAATGAGTCACTATGTTTTCCTTGTCTTGATCTTCTTTTATTTGTGTTTGTAGACCGTGAGGGCCTAGGTTGACTTTCTTCTCTTTCCTTTGGGGACATCACAGTCAATAACTTTAATGAGAACATCCGATGCATAAATATTACAAATCCGGGATCTAAGTGATGAGATGGTAGAAAGAGAAATAAATAGTGTAATTGAAGCAAGTGGGATGTTAATGGAACTGCAGGAGCTGCTATCTAGTTAGGGAAGAGAACAGTCTATGCTGAAAGTTTAGTTTCCTGATCAAAATGGAAGCTTTTCAGGGACAGAAACTGTTTCCTGTAGCATGCAAATAAAGAGTAGTTGCTGTCTGATAAATCCTCTTTGGTTTGATTATTTATGTATTTCCTATTAAGAATAAAAGTAGCCTAAAAGAGAAATTAAAAAGTAAAGAGCCATCAACAATTAAAAATAATTATAAAATAGAAATTAGCACAAGCATTTCACATTTATTTTGACTGATTTTTTAAACACTGTGTAGACCAAAAAAGAAAACAGAGCGTCCAACTGTTTTGGAACAAATTTGATCCGTATTTTTCCTTTAGTGAGTACAAAATATATAATCTAATGTGGGTAGACTTTCTTGGAAGTAAGCCCTTTTCTACTACATTATGTGTAATGTTTTTGCACCTGTTTTTTTGCTGCAATTTTACCAACAAGGGGTCTAGGGAAGCACTGCTTTATACTTGGCCTACAGCCAAACCAATAAACAAAAATGTCATTAATCACTGTCACTTGTCAATTCTCCATTTAAGAAATTGTCTCTTTTCATTGTTGCTGCTAAAAACACAAGGGAGATTGATAAATTTTGTTTTGAAGAACTGAGGCTAAGTTTTCAAAAGTGAAAATGTTTTTTTTTCCAAAGGGAAAATGTGGTATTTAAGGGTAGATTACTGCTGAAACTGAATATCTCTATGAGAGCAAAACCATGCATCTATATGAAGCTGGTCATCCAAGAGATTGGGGTGAAAGGAATCTGCATTTAAACAGAGTTGTATTTCTGCAGGGTGTTTCTTCTATGTGTTAGTTGAAAGATCAGGTAAGGCATAGGACAGCATTTCTTATATGTGCCCCTGCCCAGCTACCTACACTTAACAGTATAAAGGGATCACGAGCCAAGAACAGAATAATCATTACAAGTTCTTCACAATTTCTACTACGGAGCTTACATCAACAGTCCCTACCCCACTGTAAATAGAACAGTCACATTATCATATATGCAAATATCTTAATCCACTTAAAAAACAAAAGCACAGACCAAATAAGGAATATTTGCGCCACATCATCATTTTGTTAATCTGGCAGGAACTAGGTGACTTCAAAAGATGTAATTCAAGTATTATTCCACATTTCATTGTATAGATTTCAAATAATTTTCTAATAGTTTAGAATTGCAGTCCACTAGTGATGAAATGAACTCAAAACTGAAAGGGAAACAGGCATACCAACTGCAGGCAGTATGATGAAGTGACTGAGAGTGTGGGCTCTAAAATCAAAGCTCAGTTTGAATCTCAGTTCCATCACCAAGAGCTTTGTCACTTTGGGCTGGTCATTAATTTCTGTGTTTTAATTATGAAGTAATAACTTGCAACACACACACACACACACACACATAAACAAACATATACCCATATAACTCATATAGCACAATGTCTGGTCAACAGTAAGTGTTTAATAACAGTACATACACTCATACCCACGCATGCGCATGCTCACACACGTGTCTTTAAGTATAAGAACCACAAGACTGGAGTTTAAAATTTCATTCTTCCACTTATTAGTGCCTATAAGCATCAGTTTTTGCAACCGTAAAATAGTGATAACGACAACACATTTCAGAATTTCTGTAAGGGTTAAGTTAAATAATTTAATGTCAGGACCTAGCATAATATCTTGCACACAGATTTTGGTCAATCGATGTTATTAAATTTGAATTCGAGGGTCTACAAAAACATCTTTACCATGTGCGCCACAAGCTGCTAAGCACTTCAGGACACAAAAGCCAACATGTTGAAAATAACTCAATTATGGATTACTTTGTCCTGGTGACACCTAATAGAATTTCAGTGCTTGCATTTTGTGAAACACCCAGTTCATCACACTTGACATTTTTTGTCAGTTAGGAATCTGAAAATGAGGGTGAGTGCATGACAATGTAGGAGCCAAGAGCTCCTTAAATTTGTCAAGTAAGATAAAAATACAGTCCAGAGAGCTAACCTGTCCAAGATGGTACAGCTTTTGCACTTCTCAGCGCCCTAGAACCATGTTCATCATGGATCTGTGATAAGTGGCAATCACATCCAGCATTTTGATAGTCAGATGAGCTAATTAAACACAATGGGAGAGAAAACCTATGAGGCTTTAGTAGGGAGTGTCTCAGTAAGGCTAGATATTTTGTTTTTTAATAACCATTTGATAAAATTTTATATTTTAAACTGAGGTCATATCATAAGTCTTTGAAAAGATAGGACAATGGTAAAAAAAAATGCCTTCTTTTTACTTTAAAATATCTTTTAAATATAATTTTTTTCAAATTAAAAAAATCATTTTACCCCATGTTCCCTAAAATAATTTTACATGTCCTGTCCAAAGCATCTTCTTAAACTGAGTTATTTGGAACATAGTTCATTTATCTTTAAAAAATGGAAGGTGGAATTGCTATTGGGATTTGGATTTGGATGTTTTTCTAGGAAATGAGGTGCTCTAATTTTGATCATTAAGCCACCCTCAATAGCTCTTGGCCCCATTTCTATTGCAATATCATGTTTGTTTGTTTGTTTTTTAAATCATTGAACTCATCACCTAAGCTGTGCTGCTGCTACAGGAGGTGGGGAGAATGAACACATTAGTGGAGTACCAAGAATAGTTTTTTATATTAAACTCATTTTTAATGAAGTGTGTACACTTGACAATTTATGTCCAAGAAAATGCAACCGACTACACTTTCATGGTATTTATCTTAAAGTGAAATGTTTCCTTTGAGCTCATTTCAATCTCTTTCCAGTAGTTCTATTTTGGTGCCAGGATATTGATGTCCATTAACTTGTAAGGTAAATCACCAGTGTAAATATGTTAGAAATATTCCCAAAGGCAGTACCCTGATTTTTCTTTTTTTTCAGATGTAAAGATGACAGTTCTTTGGAGAAGCCAGCTATTAACTACCTGCTGAGTTTATTTGCACATGTCCTTCTCTGTTATATTCAAGCATCTAGAAATTAATTTGTTGCTAGATTACATTTTTGTATATATGATTATATTGAATAATATGAGATTTTGACAAAAAAAAAAGCGGGGCAATTCTAAAGCATTATTTTAGGTCATTCAATCTCTAATCTTTTCTAGGGCTCTTTTGCATGTAAAGTGTCTTTTTATTAAGTTATGGAAATTGGAACCTATCTCCTAGTTTCTAAAAACAATTATTATTTGTGTGTGTGTACTAGAAGTGTTTATGTTTTCTCCTTTTTCTATTATAATGCATTTCTTATTATTATGTTGAATGTTCTGCTGTCTGACTGAAATATCTGTTTTTCAGATCTTGCTTTTATTTTTGTATACTTTCATTTTCTCAGGTGCTTATGCTTTAATAAGTTTCCCCCGATTTGTGCTGCCTCAGTTAAAAGATTTTTCCTGCTTACCTCTTTGAGAATGGTTCTTTCACTAAAGATAATATATGGTACATTAACATATTTACTTTGACCCTCATAAATATCTTTATTTTTAAACTTTCAAACATATCCCATTTTACAATTTTCTATTATAAAACACTAAGAAATACTGAATGTTGGTAAATGCACTGAATGGCAATTGGAATTTTCTTCATCTGCCCACAACCATGATATAAACAAAAATTCTTTTATTTGGCTAGATTAAGAGGTAAGATATTTTGTGTGTGAGATCTAAGGCTATGAACAGAAGAGACCCATTATTTTTTTCTTTTTGGTGTGATAATAGTGTCTCTGATAGAATTAAGGGAGTAATCTGACTGTAATGTCTTTCCTTTGATTCTGTTATTTCTTGCTGAAAAGGCATTTACCCTTTCGCTACTTAACTATTGAACCAGATTTCTCAGTAATTACTCTGCTTTTTATCTTTTTCAAATTCAGCCCATTCTATACACTGCTATTATATTAATTGTCTTAAAACACCCTTTTGTGCAAGCTACTCCTCTGGCAGAGTCTTCATTGACTTCTCATTGCTTAGAGAAAAATATTCAAAATACTTAGCCTGGCATTCAGAAACCAGAAAATGTAGTTTAACTCCCCGCACCACCCCCCTCCCCCCGCCCACACACACACATGATATACATGCCCAACTGCAGGGATTAGCAGAGTGTTAAAAACACTGGCTTTAAGGACTATCTTGTTTCAAAGGCTGCATGAATATGGGCAAGTTATTTTTCTCCTTAAGCTTCATTCTCCTCAGAGTTATAATGGAGATAATGAGTATTTATCTCATAAGATTATTAAGAATTAAATGTATTAATACATGTAAAGTTCCTAGAACAAAAAAGGCACAAGTGCTTAACGTAGGTTAGTTTTTAAAATTTTATTAGTTATTTGATTCAAAGTGTCTTCTCCACATCATATATCTCTTATTCCTAAATTATCCTATACCAGATCCTAACCAAGTGAAAACTGTTGCATAAGACAGTGATTCCTTCCTCCTGTGAACTTAGAACAATTATAAATTTCTATTATTTGATTTTTAACATTATGCTCCCTTTAATTGCTAGTATAATATAAAGATATGTCTGTTTGTCTTCCCCCAAGCCACTCATTATTACAATACCTACTAGCATCTCTTGCATATACTATATGCTCAATAAATATTTTTTATTGATGATAACCATTATTAAAGTAGCCAGGAAAAGATGCAATAGAGTTATTACATAATAAATTGTGCCTTCACCTTATTATTTGTATTCTTCTGATTATCCCTAGTTATGGAGCTAAGTGTTTTGAAAGAACAGACCAATATATAAGACATGGTTGAAGTTATTTTTTGTACTTCAAATGATTCAGTCCATTTTCCCAACCTCCTGTCTCATAAACTTAAAAATAGTTAAATTTTTAGAAAAGGAGACTGGTGATGGGTTTAAATTATGTCTTTGTTTTGTATGCTTTATAACACTACAGGACACTTTGCCTTTTAGAAGTTTTGTTTGTTTGTTTTGTTTTGTTTTGTTTTCCTGTCTACCTAACCTCTACCTAACCTTGATAGAGATCAAAATTCAGAAAATATCTAGCAGAAAAACCAGTGTGGTTTGAATCCTCTTAAGTTTCCAGTTTACCCACCAGCACCTTATAAGAGGTAAAAGTTCTTTGGTTACTTATTCACTCAACAGATTACTGTTACTAAAGCAAGTCTGATCTTTCAGTCTTACCAAATAAGCAAACAAACAAAAAACTGCAACATCTTGTTATCTTACTTCAGAAAATCCCTTCTATAAAATTTGAGTTTGCCATTCTTTGTTGCTCAAAACCTCTTGGGTGTTTTTAAAAGTAGGTTAAAAAATTTTATCTAACATCTTTTAATTGTCAAAGCCTGAGACTTGACCTACCAGGACTCATTTAACTCTCAAAACCAAAGTCCTGATTAATAGTGATGTTGAGCATCTTTTCATATGCCTATTGGCCACCTGTATGTCCTCTTTGAAGAAATATCTATTCACATCTTCTGCTCATTTTTTAATTGATTTTTTCTTGGTGTTAAGTTGTATGAGTTCCTTATATATTTTGGATATTAACCCCTTACCGGATGGATGTATCATTGGCAAATATCTTCTTCCATTCGGCTGGTTGTCTTTTTGTTTTGTTGATGGTCTCCTTCACCGTGAACGTAGTTTAATGTAGTCCCATTTGTTTATTTTTTCTTTTGTTTCCCTTATCAAAGGAGACCTATTAAAAATATATATCACTAAAAGCAATGTCAAAGAGTTTACTGCCTGTGTTTTCTTTTAGGAATTTTATGATTTTAGGTCTTATATATGTCTTTAATCCAATTTGAGTTTATTCTTGGATATGGTGTAAAAGTGATCCTGTTTCATTTTTTTGTATATGTCTGTCCAGTTTTACCAACACCATTCATTAAAATAGACTGTATTTCTTTTCTTGGCTTTTGATAGGCAAAATTCTGGATTTTTTTTGACAGTGGAAATAATGGAAAGCCTAATGGTTTGTTTATAGTGCAATTTTGGGTCTCATATTCTATAATATGCAACCTTCCAAAATGGTTTTGAAAAGTTTAACACAAAACTAAATCTAGACATTCATATATTTGTAGAATGTCACCATCAGTTAAAATTTCTAAAACAAGTTTTTGATCTTAGACTTGAGTGTGAAAATTTCTTTTAATGCTATGTCAAAGTCATTCCTAACCAGCAATCAGTAATATCATTTTATTGGGGAAAGAAAGAATTGATCGACACACTTCAATATATGTATTTTAATAGAGCACAGTTTACTGACATTTATTTATAACAGGTATGAATATTTACATTGCTATACTGTGTTTTATGTTAAGAATTATAGACTCGAGAAAAAACTCTCAATCTTTTGGTATTTTTGTGACAATTAAAATATATTTTGAAATAAATTTTATCTGTATAAATAATGAAATAATAATAGTGAGAGTGAATAGGAGACTCTAAGAAGCTTCTATAAGCTAAGATTTCTTTTTTTTTACTATATGATTAATCAAAATAGCTAACTTTGTATAGCACTTAAAATATGCCAGGAATTATACTATTTGTTCCATGTAAACAATGACATTTAATCTTTATAATAATCAAAGGTGGTAGAAGTAATTATTGTAATTATTTTAAATATGAAGAAAATGAGTAACTATTCCAAAATTACATAGCTAATAAGATAGGTGAGGTTTCTTTGGTAAATTTCATAAAATTATTTAAAAAAACATAGTTTCCTTCTTTTTCTTTTTACTTTGGTTCAGTAAACTGAAGTCTTTGACTATATATTATTTCGATAGCCAATGTTGCATTTAACATAATAATTTCCAACAATATAGATTGGGCTGATTTCTTCTTTCTCTTTATAAGCTGATGGAACAAAGAATTGGAAAAATGTAAAAAATGGTTAACTGAAATCTCTAAGCTCTTGTTAGAAGTCTAAAAATTTGGAGCTGAACCCAAAGACTAAATATCACCACAGTGTGATCTGTTTTGCAAGGTGTATCAAAAGCATCAGGCAAAGTTAAAAGTCTGGCTGGACAGTCAAAGAACAATTCCACCTTTAGATAATTATAAAAAGAATATTTTCTACTAGTTTACAAAGAAAATCATATACATTCTTTATCTGTACTCCTTTAAAATTACATGGTAGATAAGTGTTATTATCTTTATTTTACAGAAGAAGTCACAGTGGAAAATTGAGAAAGGTATAACTACTTCATGAAAAATTATTAGAAAAATTTCTCTAAGTCCAAACCTCACCACAATTTGATTATAAGAAACAAATACTTGAAGGGATCAAAATAATCTCTATTAAAGGGAAGAGGGAAAGCAGCAAGTTGGCTATACCTACTGTTTCCTTAGTGTTTCCTAATTACATTGAATGGGCTTTTAGTCCTACCATTAAAATATAGCCCATTAAAATATGGGCTATATTTTAATATGGGCTATATTTTAATATGGGCTATATTTTAATATGGGCTATATTTATATATGGGCTTTTAGTCCTACCATTAAAATATAGCCCATTAAAATATGGGCTATATTTTAATATGGGCTATATTTTAATGGTAGGACTAAAAGCCCATTCAATGTAATTAGCATCTTTTCTTTTTTGTGAAGGAAACACTAAGGAGACAGAAAGAGGGACAGTGACCTTTTTGCTTTCATTGCCCAACAAAATCAGTATGAGTCCCTGTATGGAAATTGGGATCACCTCCTGAACCTAAACATCTGTCTGTCTTTATCTATCTATCTATCTATCTATCTATCTATCTATCTATCTATCTACTTACCTACCTACCTATCAACTATCTATTATATCGATCTGTCATCTATCTATGTATCTACCTGTCTATCTATCCATATGCACATACAGGCAAGCATATTTTAAATAAAACAAATAAACAAACAAATACATAGATAGATAGATAATAAAGCCAACATGCTATCCTGAAGAATAAAGTGGGGTGGAGGTTCAGAGGTAGAGGCTAAAGCTAGGAAATCATTTTTATAACAAGCTCTCTGGGTGATATTTGGGAATACCAGTTCACATTTCATAGTGTAGTAAATAACTGGCAATAATAACATCCAAGTATATAGATCAATTAGTATCAGGTTATCATTTTCTCCTAGCTTTCATTTCAGAACTGGCTATCTCTAACTCTTCTCTCTGTATATCACTGTTCCTCTTTCTCTGTCTTCTCTCTTCAAGTACTTATCTTCCTAATGTCAATTTCTGTCTACTCTTATGTCTGTCATTCCCAGAGTAGTCCCTTATGTTATATTTACTCTTTCTCTGTTAGATGATAGTTTTCCACTATATTCAATGATGTTCAGAAAACATTTTTATCTTTCCTAATTAGACACACAGATGAAATAGGCAAATGAAGCTTATACATAAAAATCAAGTGTGTGATTTCATGTTAGTGAATACATAGATTTTGGAGCATTGTACATTTTCCCCTCTCCCTTTCCCTCAGATTTATTTTGCTCAGATGTTGTCCCTCTTGACTTTCTTTATATCTCTAGAACTCATTTACAGGCTTATAAACTTAGTGAACTTCCAAGGTAGTTATTTCTTGCGTGTGTGTGCGTGTGTGTGCATGTGTGTGTGTGTGTGTGTGTGTGTGGAGAGAGAGAGAGAGAGAGAGAGAGAGAGAGAGAGAGAGAGAGAGAGAGAGAGAGAAATGCATTGGCTAGGCAGTCATTTCTCCTATTCTTTAAATTTGTAGTGAATGATATTATTGCAGGGGCAGTAGGAATATTTTCTCTTGGTGCTGCATATATATTATTTGATCTGGTAATAAATATAAAATATAGTCTTACATAAACATACATACAGGCTAACAGTTGAAGGTGGCAAATGAATTATAGAATACAAAACTAGTCCCTAGTAGCCTGACTGCCTTGTGTGTATAAAATTTCATACTATGTGAACAAAGCTTCTTTAAAAGACTTTTCCCGAATAATATTTCTAACAGTGTAAGAAACCGGGACCTTGAAGTAAACCTTTTCATTTTTGAAAGTGCATTTACTACTTTAAGATTCTGTCTGGAATCCTCTGTGCATTTATACGCTGCTTCCTACTTCTTGCCCTGTGTACCTGAGTTCTGACACAGTGGAACATGAGAAACCAGCTTATCCTCCAAAGCTTATTTCTAACTGCTGATAGGGTACAGGTCAGTGCTAGTGTAGACTGTTGAATCTTTTGTTTTGTTACCTGTGTGCTGTGTATAGAAACTCAAGTGAAATGCAATATTTGGAATCAATCAAACAATGAATGTTGATTGAGCACCCATCATGTGTAGGATACTAATGTTGCATTAGTCAAGGCCCGTGCCCTCAGGGAACTTAAAATTTAGTTAGCTGGTCATTTTTATTTTTTTAACGTGAAAAAATTACATACCAATAACATCAGAAATAATGTAAAAATTAAGCTAAAGTTTAGGAGATAATAGTTGCAAAATATATCATAGACAAATGATTAGTATACAGAATATTTGACTATTACCTACATATCAATGAGCAAAAGATCAACAAGCCACATCAAAATGTGCAAATAATATAAACAAATAATTTAGCCTGCTGGCAGTAGTTTGCTGACTCTTAAGTTAGAAGGCTATTACAATAATCTTGACAGCATTAGTTATGATGAAGTGGAGATAGTTAAGAGATAAGATTGCATGTTTTACATACATTGAAGTCAGAGTCAACAAGATTTGCTGATAAGTTTGATGTGAACTGAGACAAAAAGAAGTGTCAAGAATGATTTTAAGATTTTGATCTGAGCAACTGAAGGTGAAGATTACTGTTTACTGAGATAGACAAGATTAAGGAGGATCCTTTTTAAAAAAAATAAAACTAAAAATTCAGATTTGTTTATGTTAGGCTATTTGAAATCCAGGTGAAAATGGCAAGGACATGGTTAAAAAAAAATTGGAGCTCATGACCTTTGTCTGGGATGGAGATATACTTTTGAGAGACATCAATATATAGATAGTATCAAAGCTATAAGACTTGATTAGATTACTAGAGAATGAGCATAAAATAGTTTTAATAATGGTCCATGAACTACAATCAAAACACAACTAATGAGGCAAGAGGTGGTAACGTATAGTGAACATTTTTTAGAGAAAAAGGTTATAGTTCCCACTCATGAAGAAAAATGATTGAATTGAGAGTATCAGCTGGAAAAATCAGAGACTGTCATACAGGAAACTTTACTACTGAGATCATGGAGGAGTTTCAGTTGCTGGTAAAAGAAGAATATAGCATCTAAATCTGGAAGTATATGATTGAGACAGAGATAGATTAAGATCATCAGAATAAAGAAGGTTAAGAAACCGAGAGGCCGTATATGGACTGTTTATTAAAGTCATCAAGAATATTGACAGGAAAACGATGAGAGTTATTATGAAGCTAAAACAACCAATAAATGAAAAGAAATGCTGAGTTCCATAGATAACAGCAAAAAGAAACAGCAAACGTTGACAAAAATATTTCTATGTATGTTGAAAGACTTTTCCCTCCATTTTTATTTGTAAATGGCATAGGAAGGAAAAATGGTCTAGAAGTAACATTTGGGATACTTACTACACTTCTGAAGTTGGTAACTTGGAAATTATGGTAGAAAAATATATCACCTGAGTGAACCGCAAAGGAACCAGTGTGCTTAGAAAATTGTCAGGATTCAATTCAAACAGGAAGATGAAGGGAATGTTCAGAGAAGTGCTAAGGAGACTGAGATCCCTAAGTTTCAGGCTGAACAATGGAAGAGTTTTGGGAGTTGGAGAGGAGTAGGAGATGGGGATATAATAGGAGTGCACAGAACCTTATGAAAATGGGATTCTAGCTAATGAGAGATGACAGAACATCTTGGTCTTCTTTAGGGACTGAAGTAAACGAAAACAAAGGGTATGATAGTCTTGACAGACTCAAGATAGTGAGGTTGTGAGCTCTGAGAGAATAAAGAGAAATGAAAGCCTTGCTTGAAATGCAGAGTTTAGCATCTCTTAGTTCTCTGAAGGATGGATGTACAGAATCCAGGGGAGGAACAGTGTTGCTAGAAGCAAGTGGGATTTTATATTCATAAAAACAATGAAAAGATGTACAAAAAAATTTTTTTAAAGGACAAGTTTTCCCAGTACAATAAGTAATATTATTCTGAGAAAAATGTTCCTTTGGAAAAAATAGAGATGTTTAAACTTTGTTTGAAAATGTGTGTAATGAAGTGTGAATGATAAAAATTTAGAGTAACCACTTACACGGATGAAAATGTAATCTATAGCTTCTAACATAATCTGCAGTAGAGGGAAAAAAGTGAAGGAGAGAATAGATAAAGTTTGTCAAATCAACAAGAGACAAGTAAAAGAAAAATAAAACAAAATGATAAAAATAAAAAGATAGATTTTGATATATCGGCAATCATAATATTTTAAGTAAATTCACCTATTAATATCTGGAGTATAAGATTGATTTAAAAATTAAAACTAAGTTTTATTATCTGTGCTCATTAGACACAAACGTAAAACAAGACAAAGACAAAAATGAAAATTATTTTTTATATGTGAGGCAAATACTAAGCAAAATAATGTTACAATAATAATATATTTCAAAATAGAATTTCAGCAAAAAAAAGCCCCACTATTAAATATAAAAAACAACATAAAAGTAAAAGAAAATTTATAAAGAAGATAATTCGATAGTAAATATATAGGCACCTAATAATGTATCTTTGAAATACACAAAACAAGCAAACAAGTAACAGAACTACAAGAACATTTCATCATGGTAAAAACTTATAATATAAATTTGCCAGAAATTTTAGGTGAAATTTAAAAAACTGCCTAGGGTACAGAATATTTGAACTATAATTTGATTTAGTATGTTTAAGTATATTCTTGAGAATGACAAAAAGAAAATGTTTCTTTTTTTATATAGCTTTCATGAAACATTGGCAAAAGTTGAGTATTATAAAAGTCACAAAGAATATCTTATCAATTTTCTCTGAGCTTTAATAATTCAAGTCATGTTCTATGAAGAAAATTTTTAAAAAACTAAGTATCACAAAAAAATATGGCTTAAAATCATACATACTTAGATACTAAAATTTCACTCCTAAATAGATAAAAGTAGAAATTACAATGAGCATTATGAAACCTATATTTTATAACTAAATGAAAATGACCCATACTATAGGTAAAGCTAAAATGATGCTTAGAGGTAAATCTATAACCTTATAAATTTAATTAAAAGATAAAAGGAAACATTTACACCAAGCTAGTTAAACATTTAAGTTAAAATAGAGTTAACTAGAATAAAGAAATAAGAGCAGAAATTAATGAATGAAATAAAAACTAGAGGTCCAACAAATAAAACATCTAGCAAGACTAAAAGAGAAGGCATAAATAAATTATTAGGCTTTAAAAGATACGAGAAATAATTACAAATAGGTTCAAGACTTTCAAACCATAATAATATAGAATAAATAATCTATGCAAATGTATTTGGAAACTTGAATGGTAAAGATAATTTATGTAGATGATACATTAGAAATTAAGAAACAAAAAAAAAAACAACTAAGACAAAAGTAATTAAGTTTGTAATAAAACATCTCCTGAATCTAAAATAACCAATTCAAAAAGTTCTTACAGATGAGTTTTTTAAGTTTTTAAGTAAGAGATAATTTAACCTAAAACTGTTTTCAACACTGGAGAGAGTTATAATCTTGATAGCAAAACCAGGAGAGAAAAACACAAGGAAAATATTATGAACTATCTTACATATGATAAAGATTCAAAATACTAAACAACTGACAAAATGAATACAACGATGTAGAAAAAATTATCTTGTGACCTCATTTGATTATCCCAGGTATGCAAGGTTAAGTACAATGTTAAAAATTCAGTGAGTTAGATTTCTACTATAAGCCACAGTTAAATAACTTGGATTGGATTTACCTTCCTTTCTGAAACAACTAAGAAACTCATATAATATGATAAAACAGTTTTCAAATATTGGTCATCAAGGTAACAAAAGACCCTAAATCTTGAGGAAAGGGTCATATAAGGTGAGGCCAGTTTGGAGAGGCAGCAGCACAGGTAAGGAGAGAAGCAGATAGAGTGTAAGAAGCTAGAAGTTCAGGGAGGCAAAGGCAGGTAGAGTTTGCAGATCAGAATATGGGGGAAAAAGAGGACTGCAGAGAGAATACTCTGGGAATCTGCAGAGGATATCCCTTGAGTAATTCAGCACAATACTGACAGCACATACATGTAAGAAAATTAGCTAAGGATGGGAGAAAAAAACACCCAAAAGGACTAGAGGAACCATCTTTGAGGCTCATATAGAATCAGGAAGAATTTGTGTTCCTAACATCCAAAGTGGGAAAGAAAAAAACAATACAATTCATGGAATGCTGGGCAGAGTCCCTCTCTGAAAGATATTGCCTCAGTAGTGGGAGAAATATTAACCCTAAATTAAAAGCTGCTCTTGATCCCATCTTGCAAAGATTAAAATCAAGCTCAAAAGGATTAAAATGTTTCTAATTAACTTATCTGTGCTCTAGAACGAAGCTGAAGAATATTTGCAGTAATATAAAAATATTCAGTATCCAAGGAGGTAAACTTTGCGAATGTTTGTCATCCAATAAATAATGACTATATATGCAAAAAAAGAAGGAAAGTGTGACCATGCAATGATTTCGAAAGCTATCTGGCAATATTCAGTGAAGCTGAAAGTATAGAAAGACCATTTGTAATTATATAACCTATATAGAAACTCATATGTGCACGATACATGTATAAAAATGTTTAAGGTGTCCTTGTTATTAATTGCTAAAATTGGAGCAACCCAATATCCATCGGCAATGGAATGGATAAATGTTTTTCTATTTCTACAATGGGATACTATCAAGAATAAAATTAGTGCACTATGCTTCCATCTGCTTAGATCTTAAAAGCAGAAAGTTGAGTAAATAAGCTTTAGAAAAATTATATTGTGGACATTTTAAGACATACATGACAATGCTACATACTTTTTATAATTACATATATATACAGTAAAAGTTTAAAAATAAACTAGATTTTAAAAAGCATGACTATGGGTGCTTCTGAGAATCCAAGGAGGAATGCGACTGGGGAAGGAATCATAGGAGCTTTCAACTTTATCATTAATGTTTTATTTCTTTTAAGCCATAAAAGTTCGAAAGCAAATGTGACATAATTTTTGGAAATAAGTATATTTGCAATTTTATCTTATAATTTGAAGTTTTATTTTATGTTTTATGACAATTATTTTTTTTAAAAGCAGCCACTCTGGTAATCAGAAATATACCAACTAATATAACAATGATATGCTATTTCACTTATCAGACTGAAAATTGATAAAATCTAACATTATTGAAGACTGGCAAGAATGTAGGAAGAGTGTACTCTCATACACTTATATATTAATGAAGTAAACAGATGCTATGAATAGTAACATGACAATAATCTAGTGGAATCAAAAAGCTCATTTCCTAATATTCATCAACTCAGCTTTGTCATATAATTTAAAGAACATTTTGCACAGGTACACATTGGATGCGTTACTAAACTGATCAAGTATTGTCTATGATGGTGAAAAACAGAAAATTTACTTATTAATCACTAAAAGATGAATTAATAATATTGGTATATGTATACAATGTTTTACTATACAACAGGTAATGGAAATAAATCAGATTTAATCATCATACACACATAAACATTTATTTGTGCATATATTTATTTTTAAAACTTTCTGAAAGACCCAAGTTGAAAAAATTATACTATTAGTGTAATTTCAATGTAGAATATATATAATATAATGTACATGGATATAGATGGATATACTTACACTTAAATAAGATGAAAAAAATTGCACGGAAATTGTGAAAGGATTACCTCTTAGAATAGATGGGGGATATGGAATGGATTAAAGTATTGACAAAGGTAGATTTTTAAATGTCATTAATTTTTAAAGAATAATATACACACATTTATTTTTTATCAAATATATATATGCATGCATCAGTTGTGAGTTCTAGAGGGTATGTACATGGGACAAATAATAAAAGCAAACATGACAAGAGAGTAAAGAGTTAATTTTGGTGCTGAAAATATGAATGATAGCTGTTTATGATTTGTATTTTTCTATATATTTTGACACAAGAAAAGTTAAATCACAATATATTTGATAAATAACAAATATAAAAACTTATTAGGGCAAGATATTATCTTTCAAATGAAGAGTAGAAAGCAAATTCTACTTTACCTCAGAGAAAACAGCAACCCATGTAGGCTGCAGGATTCTAAGACAGTTTTAATAATGAGATTGAACTGTGGTAGAATATTGGGTGGACATTTGCAGATGGAAAAGAAAAGTCATTCCAGGCATACCAAATGAACCAGCAGAAGGAGAAAAAGTTGTACTTACATCCAGGGAGGAGTGAGTAGACTAATGAGAAGAACAGATAGCCATATCCAGATTAAATAGAAGGATGGATTAGGCCTTATAAGCAATGCAAAAAAATAAAATATCATAGAAACAGAAAGGTACATAGTTTTTTAGTGAGTGGAGAACAAGAGGAATGGGGGATGATAGAGGTGTGTTCTCAGAGAAATTAGTGTTCTTGGTAAGGAATCAAAGTAAGGATTTATATGCAATGTTAAAACAGTACAAAGAAGACCCAGTAACTGAGTGAGATTATCAGTTTAATTGGAAGAGAATGAGGGGAGAATCTGTTTAATTTGGTATCTTCGACTACAAGCCCTGCCACTTACTTGCTAGGCAGACACTCTTGTCAGCCTAATCAATGCTCAATTCCAAAGCTTTTCTTCCTTGTCTTTCCCAGGCTCTTTTGCAGCTGAGCGAATCCGTGTAACTACTGTTCTTCCACATGAGACAAGTAGAATTTGTCGGGAGATTCTGTTGAAAATTTTGCTTCCATGATAAAATAGATATTTTTTTCTCAGATGTTGCCCCTTTCTCCTTTCTTTTTGCCTCAAATGCAAATATAATGCATATCACTGTAGCAGCTCTCTTGCAGCTATCAAACAAACAAACAAACCAATCAACCCAAAGCGTCAAAAAGAACTTAGTACTGACATCATCGTGCAACCTAGGCCAGGGCTATATACTTCTTATTATGAGAGAAAATGAGCCCCAAATTATTTAACATATTGTGGTCAAGTTTTTTAATACTAGCAGCTGAATGCATTCCCAACTGATATGCTTGTTATATAATCTAGGAAAAGTTATTTAAATGGTTTGAGTCTCAATTTCCTCATTACTTCATGTTATGTGTATTGAATGAGATAATAAATGTTTTGTACTTAACCCAATACTAAATATGAAAAGTCCTTAATAAGTCTTAATTATTTATTTTTGTCATTGTTAAAACAAAACAAACTTTTAAAAGGGATTGGTGACAAGGCAGACTTGGGGCTGATTGAGAAAGATATTCCCTATATTGCTCCTGCTTAGGAACAGGGATGGTACCAAAATTAGCAGTTGGATTAAGCATAGAGTTATGGGTTAAGTGGCTTAGCCATCAAGATTAGGCAGAAGTAGAAACAGAAAGCCTGTGAATAATTATTCATAAAATTTAAATATGTTTTTGACATGTAGTCAATACTCCCATACCAATGGTGCACATGTGTCTTAATATGTATTGAGTAGCACAGGTTAATCTCATCTGGTCTGGATCAGTCTCACATTTATACTCACAGCTACTGACTTGAAAAATTCTATAGAATGTATTAATTAAGAAAAATGATGTGCTATAACTACAGGTTTCTTATTCTTCTTTAGGTTGTATTAGCCTGTCAGCATTGCTTAATAATGATAATTGAATTTATGATTTGCATCTGCTTTGGAAGAACCTGGACTGGGGTGAGGTGAGGGAGAGGGCAGAAGTCTGGGAGATGTGGTTTCAATGGTTAAGGAAGTTCAGGTAGTTAGAATGTGCCTATGTGACCAGTTCACTATGAGACTCTCATCACAGAGGTTGGACTTTCTGGTGCTGAGCTATGGGGTAGCAGTTTAATGTTCTGGACAACTTGACCAGTGGCGAGAAGATAAAGAAGCCTGCACTGAAGTCTCCAGATACTTTCAATGCATACTCTTCTGCTGTTGATGTACTCTTCCCTTTGCCTATAATAAAGCTGTCCCATAAATATAAACTGTTTAAGTCATTTGAGCCCTTTCAACAAACACTCAAGGACATTAATAGATAATTAAAATATATTTATACTTAAAAGATATGTTAAGAATTATGTTACATTTATAGCTTAAATTATTATGGTACAATAAAATAATCATGCATTTAATCACACCACAAATATCTTTTAAAGGCTATCTTCACATTTTTGACTTCTCCAGGGATCAAAACTACCTTGAATTTTTTGTTAATCAAAAGCTTATTTCCTTACAGAGTTTTACTATATTTATATACAACTCTCAAAAACTATTATTTAGATTTGTCTGTTTTTGAACTATGATGAATAAAATCATAAAGTATGATTCATTTTGATTTGCTGTTTTTCAGCTCATTGTGTATTTGAGATTTATTTGTGTTTTTGAAAGCTATAGTTTATTCTTTTCAGTGCTTTACATTCTGTTATAAGACTGTATCATAATTTACCCATTCTCTTGCTAATCAATATTTTGTTATATACAGTTCCACAATTAATATTCTTGTATACAGCTCACAGCTGGATGATGCATGAGGTCCTTTAGGTTTGTCCACAGAAATGGTATTTCTGAGTTACAGGGTTTGCACATATTTGACTTTATAAGTTAATGCCATAACTCAAAGTTGTTGTATGAATTTAAACTCTTACCAGTATTTGTCATAACTGAGTTATTTGCTGGCAGTTAAATATTTGTGGATTTTTAAGGAAATAAGTAAATAGTGTATTTCTAGTATAATGTAGTTTGAATTAAATATGGAGAATTTCTAGGAAATCATATATTTGAATACTTCTAAATATGTATTTACACTCGTATTTGTATGCCATAGGAATCAGTGAATTTTAAAATTAATTTGGAATATTTCAGATTAAATATGAGATTTTTACATTTTAATGTACTTTTAAACAAGAAAATCATACATTTATGTTTTATCATGCATGATAGGAAATTGGAGATTGACAGAGACATCAAAATACCTGCTTTATACTAACTTTATACAAAGCTTTGTTATAATAACCATAACGAGCATATTATTTTAGGGGGTTAGATGTTCTGTATAAATGTGGTTGTCTGATGTGCAACATCTTATGACTTAAAGATACATTATTGTTCTTTGTCAAGACTAGCATCCCAGAATCTACATAAATGCCATGTTTGAAAAGGTGTGGTATATTAATAAATACCAGATACGGCATCAGGAAAATTAAAAGATTAATTCTGCTGGTTCCCAAATGTATTCTTAGGAAGCCATGTGACCTCTCTGATCACCAGTTCCTTCGACTGTAAATTGCTAATCATCACTGTGTTACCCTAGTGGTTAAGGCAAATAATATATAAGAAAGTTTTTCATAAACTCCAAAGCTGCTACCTAAAGTTGGTAGGCGCCCAATTCACTATTTTTATTAGAAGTTAAGGTTCATTGGTGCATCTCAAACATGAGATGATTTACCTAAAAGATAAAGCTATTTTAAAAGATTTTGAAAAGCCCAAAGTACCATTGGAAAGGGCAAAGAACCAGGAGATACCCTCAAATTAATATAAACCAGCAGACTGGTTTAGCAATATGCCGCTTCCTCTCCATCTGTGCTCCACGTGCCCACATGTACATCTCTCACACCATGGGTGTCAGAGAGTGGATGTTGATGCCAACACTGTCAACCTCTGCCCCTGGAAAAGTAGATATAGCTGCTGCCACTTCTGTGGAATTCACCACTTCTTTGCATTAGCAGCTGTTGAATCAATTTCAATTCTTAGGGCCACTTTGGTGATTGGCAAATAACAGATCAGATGCCTGCATCATAGTTGCAAGAGAGGACAGAAAAGAAAGGACAGCTTCAATTAATTGGAGCTAAGTCAGAGGTTGGGTGGCCAAAAATAATAAGTAATGCCCATGTATGTTTTCTTTTTTTTTATATATGTTTTCTTTAATCCCTCCAAAAATGATGATAAAACGAAGGTGGGGAAAAGTGGCATATCTAAAGTCAGAGAATTATTATGGTGCTGGCACACAAAAATGGAAACTCACATGTGCCTTGATTTCAAAGAATACAACCATCAAACTATTCTAAATTGTTTCAATAAGACTGTGTCAGTGTTTTTTTGCTTGTTTGTTTGTTTCCCTTAAGACTGGAGATCAAGGAATAAATTGGATCTCATAGCTTTACTGATGCCCTGGAATAGTTAATGATAAAGCTGTTAACTTAAAAAAAAATGATGTTTTCCTTGATTCTATATTTTAAACTGTGAACTATGTTATAAATATTATATTCTGTCATAAATCAAAAAGAATGAAAACTCTATTATGAAGCTACTGTGATGCTGAGATTCCAGGACAGATTTGTCCACTTAAGCATCACTCAAATCTGTCTACATTTCATTGACCTCTTTCCAAATATAAAGTGCTGCGTGAATTCTTAATGATAACAACAGTGACCTAAGTTACTGATGTCTAATGGCTTTCAGTTTTAAATGTTGACGGTGTAAGTTCAGTTCATGAGAGACTAGTGCCTACACCATGGAAACCTCTATCACAATCAGTACTAATTTGCAGTCTAAACAGAAAGGGCCAAGGTTTGACTAAAGAGGCTAAATTCCCTTCCTCTTTTTTGTGACTATTCCTACTAGCTGGGTATTAGAAGCAATTTTCAAAATAGTCACTTTGCACAAATTCATATTTAAGCATGAGATAAAGTATGACAGATCCAATTTGCATTGAGAGGACAGTGTTACATGTTGGAATGACTTCATGGTTAAGATTCAGAAGATCTAGGTTTGAGCACCAGGGCTGTTGCTTTTTTAGTTTTGTAAACTTAGGCAAGTCATCTAAACTTTGTGACTCTTTGTTACTTCATCTGTAAAACTGGGATCATAATACCTAGTGCACAAATTTGTAGTATCTCAAAGAAAATGAATGAGAAAGAACTGTGGTTAAACTGCTATTCAGATGAAGGTCATTATTTCATTTATAACTTTTATGAACTGATTTGCCACACAATTTGTAGCCAGTATCTATAATGGTTACAACATATTTAAGGAAATTAGTGAAATCTATATTAATTCAATCAATACAGCATATTAACTTTTTTCAGCTTTATATATAACGGATAAATTCGTAAGATATTTAAAGTGTGCATTGTGATGATTTGATATAAATATACATTTGAACGGATTTCTCCCATCTACTTAATTAACACATCCATCATCTCACATATTTATGTATAGTATGTATATAGATATATATATTTTGTTTGTTTGTGGTGAGCACAATATTACTGTTTACTGAGGGAAAATGCTGTGAGTCTTCTTGGCTCTTATATGGTGGGGATTTATTGTTAACAAAAAGTAAGAGATAGTTGGGCTGCTACCACTCTGTCCTTATTATTTAGTAGAGGTCCAAAAGTGGTTTAAGGTTTCAATATTGCCTGAAATACAGCTCTTAAACTTTTCAGCACAGCCTATCAATTTTACCCGAAATTATATCTGAAATCCATTTATTTTCTCCATCTTCTTGCTTCTACTCTTTCTCACATTCAATACATTCCTTACTCATCTGCCTTTGAAGTCTTTGAAGAAATCAAATCATGTTTCTTCCTAACTTAAAACTATTTGATGGTTTCTTATTGCATTTAAAATAAAATCCAAACTCCATACATGCATAATTTGGCACCTGCTTTCTTCCACATTTATATCTTATGTCATTCTCCTCTCTCTGACATCAACCTTTAAGACTTCCTTTCATATCTTCGATTTGGCCTGCTCTTTGTTGCTTCCAAGACTTTTGCCTTTGTTGCTCTTACCAATGCTCCTTGCTCTTCTTTTTACAAAGTTAACACTTCAAACTTCAAGTTCCAAAACAAATGTCAGCTCTTCATAAAGGCTTTTCTTGACTATGCTTAGTATCTAACGCCCGCCCCATTTTAATTGATATATTTGATAAGTTGCTTTTTGTCTAGCTTCCTCACTAGAATGAGAGCTGCATGATGGCAGGGGCCATTGTCTATCAAGATCATGTATCTCATGCTCTTAGCAAAACACCTGGGCCATATTTGCTGCTCAATATATATTAATGGATAAATGGACAAATGGCTGCCTGACTGGCTACCTGTCGGAATTAATGATGTATTAGAATTTTGCCTCTCCTGTCCAAAAAAAACTACTTGTGAATTAAGACATTGATATTGTTCCTGGGAGACTGCATGTAAATTGGAATTTTATTTTAAAAACATGATTTCCCATTATAATTTCATGAATTATTTATCATTTATTTTAAGCGATTTTGGTAAGCACCTGCTTTTAACAATTGAAAAGCATCTATCTTCAGATTCTTGATTAAAGAATTAATAGCATCTGAGAATCAGGAGATTTGAAGTCCATAGATCTCGTCTAGTATACCCCACCCCAATTCAGAGCTTAGAATCCTCTCTATAATATCTGAACCATTCAGTTTGTCATACATAATTCCATTGACAAGGAATTCACTATTTCTGAAGTCTGCATTCCATTTTTGAACAGCTCTGACTGCTAGAACTGTATCCCATTTTTCTAAGCTAAATTCTCACTTTTTTCCCCATACATTTCTTGCAGTTCTATAATTATTAGCTATAGAAATAAGGCTGATCTGTTTGATGAATGAATGCTTTATATTTGGAGATAAACATGTTGAATCCTCCTTATCTCCTTCTTCTAGCTAAACATTATTTTTTCCTTATGCTATTAACCTCCAAATAAATATAGAAAATAGTTTAAGGAAACTTTTCCCCCATATTTCTGCAATGTAAAAATCATATTATAAAGTGAATAATGACTTTCCATGCATTTCTGGTCCAAACTTGTGATTATGCTTAAATGGTAAATAAATTCACATTGCAAATAAATATTGAAAGTTTATTTATATAGCCTTACAATTGTATTAATATATTACTTTGTTTGCTTTTATTAAGCTTCCCTAGTTTCGGCAAAGTCAGGCAGTTCTTTAAACTAAACAGTATAAAATTATTTAAGTTATGTAAGGCTTTTATGTTTATAAATAAGTCTATATAAACTATTACTGCAATTGTCTCTTCCGCATGATAGCTGAACATAATTCATTCTTTTTTTCCTATCCCATCTCATCCTTTTATATGCACACATATATATATTTACTATATGCACTTAGTAAACTTTGATTTACTGTATTTTATATTTCATTTGCCCATTTATGTTTTACAATTGTTAGTATTCTGGACATTAAACTTGAGGAAACAAAGGGAAAATTAACTTTTAAAATTCTACGCCTATAGTAACAAAATCATCTCTTTGTTATTTACTTGTTTTAATAATTTTAACAAAGAGAATCCAAGTATTAATTGTGGATTTGAAATGACAATAGAGTGAAACAATTATCTATAAAGAATATATAAGCAGTTTTTTAATTTATTAATTTTAAAGTATTATCTTTGTAAAATATTAGAAACTATGGAATCTTGTTTGGTAATAACATTTTGTACATATGTTCTTAAAAATTTCATCTGTATTATGAAAAGTGATCATATAAAGATAATAAAAATCTGCTACGAATAAAAATATAAAACAGGGAGCTACACATATGCTTGTCGAGAGTTTTAAAAAAACAAGTTTTTTTCCTTATTCATTATTAATATCTTTCTAAAAATATATTCATTGGGAAAACTATTAACAGTGAAAGAGGAACTGACCAAAAACATGTGAATAAAACAAATCTGAAAACAAATAAAGTTAAAATTCTTTGTTATGATAATTGCATTTAGGCCTCTTTCTGGATTTTAGACTAGCGTTACTGCCAAATTCATATCTGCATACTTGTAAGTAAACTAGATCTTATTAATTTAAAAATAGTTTAGCATTCCTGACCCGATCTACTTTTCCAAATTCTTTTTGGAGTTTTACTTTGCTACACTGATTGGATTAAGAATGGGCAAAGGACCTTAACTAAGTCAACAGTGTTTTTGCTGATATTTTCAAGAATGAACTTATTTTACTCTTGGGATAGCTAGAGCTGCAGGTGGACATCGATATCATGACACGGGGAGGGTCTGCCTTAAAATCGAGGCAACAGGCTGAAAAGCACTGCCTAAAGATGACAGATGAAAAAGTAACACGATGACATTATTTGAGCTATTGAACCTTAAAGCTCTTTACCAATACATTTGCTTTCGTATTTCTGCTAGTACATGTTTGCTTTTTGTCACTTGCACTGAAATAGTCCTCACTTCTACACATACTATATTTAGTGCATATTTCACGCTTTAGATAAAACGGAATAACTAAGGACTAGAATCCTTTTTGCCACAGTCTCATTTTGGAGAGCTGGGTTATAGCTATATTTATGAGGATAGCTCTCCAAATGCTTAATTCAGTCATTTACACAGAAATATACTTTTTAAATTATGTAACCAAATATCAGCTGATGTCCTTTTACACTCTGAGATTTAATTTAAATTTGCCGTATGCCCCTATTCAATATCTTGTGAGAGTGCCATGTCTTCCCCAAGAATGTTGCCAATTCTTTATATCTTATGTGCTCAAGTTATCTTTCTGTTAATCTTTTAATGTCCCTTATCTCACTTTACATGGCTCTTTTGGTTTCATGTATTTATTATGCCTGCTTAGACTTGTAACTCAGGCTTTATATTTTAATTTCACTCAAACTTCTCACACAAAGGACATTTGCATAGCAAGGTTTTAGTGGCATGGAGTGGCAGAGTGGTTTGCACTGCAGCCGGGAAATTAGCACTGGTCACCTTTTCCCAATAGTCAGTACTTTCTTACATGTTGCCCAGATTTTGCTCTTGCTCTTTCTTTTCTTTTACTTTTTTCTCTCTTTTTACCCTCTCTGCCTTTCCTAATTCCTGTTCATTTTATCTGCAGGGTAGTTTGGTTTCCTCTTTTTCTTCCCTTCTCAACTCTGTTCTTAAGGTTTCACCTTCCTTACTAAAATCTCTGTCAGGCTGTTTGCCCAAATAACAACCTCTATCTTGAATTCTTGAAGTAACAATTTCGTCTTCTTGCTATACTTTAAAAAGATATGCAAAAGGTAAATATGTAGCTTTTCTTTTATTCTGCATGTACCCTTCTCTCTTTCCTCATACCAAAGTAAGTAATTTAAGTAAGGGGGTTCAGGAGAGAAAGTTGATCTCTGCTGACGCATAAAAGGAAGAGATGTAATACCAATGGCAGTTCTCCACCAGTGACCACACAGATGAAATTTCATCCTGGGCAACCAACTCAGATCTGGTGGTAAAAGGAGTATAAGTCTAGTCAATACTTGAGTCATGCTCCAATTCTCTCATAAGCAAGGGCAGTGATTTAGAAGGGCATTGATTACTATGTAAACTGGAAACTTGTTTTGAGAAAGGGGGAAGTTCAGCTGTGGGACAGAATGGAAATCTTATACTACTTCCTGGATTGATTATTTGGAAAACTAGACTGTTTTCCAATAAAAATTTGGCCTCAATAAATAATATAAGAAATTATGCAAATCTCTCAACTGGCTAGTTCTCAGTGCTCCCATTCTAGAACCAAAACTGAGTTCACTTTTGAAACATAGACATAATTTACTCTGGTAATGTTTTCAGGTGATATCTGTAAATGTGTACCAGCAGGATTGTTCTAGAAGTAACACACACATACATGAGTGAGATGACATGTTGTCAAGGATATGTAGTAATCTTGTGTTGCCAAAGCCACTTCTACAAGACATTCACGTTTCACCATGAGTAAGGCATGATGCCAATAAGTTTCTTTTCCCAATCTTGAGGGAACAGTTAGATAGTATTTGGAAAATGTTCTGAGCTCGGTGGAACATGAGTCTGTTCTGTGACCTCTCTGGGATTTACTCACACAAAAGTTTACTCCTTTTCAATTGTCGTCTCTAACTTGAGTTGCCTTTTTAAAATTTTAAAATTATTTTTTTATTTTACAGATTAGCTATAAAGTATCTGAAAAAGTAGCCACTGTACTATTTAAACTTTGCCAACCAGTGACTAGAAAATGATTTGAGAGTTTAAGTCTGTAGGAATCTCTTTTATCTGACCAACGAAAAGTGAAAAGAATCATTCCAGACATGAATGGCAATCCACGGTAATCATCACGTGAGAAAAATTTCCTTCAAGTTCAAAACCAAACAGGTGGAAGCTGTCAGGACACACTAGCAAAGAATCTAAGAAGCTAATTCCAGCCTAGTCTTTTCCATTAATGCCCCTTTGCCCATACAATCTTATTTCTGCCTGATCCACTGTTGTGTAAGAAACTGAACACAGCTGTGGATCAATGAAATCATTTACAGATCCATTTATCATAAGTAAGATAAATGATGGATTAATCTAGGTTCCCTGGAGTCCTTCTTTCTGGAACATATCCTAAATGGTAATAGAACTCCTTTACTGGAGCTTCCTTAAATTGTTGCCTTATTATTATTATTTTTTTCCTTACTTAAATTTAATGGTTTTTGTTAACATTCTATTATCATTTCCACATTAGTCCAATTCTCTAACAGCTGTCTATGAACATTGATTTCTGTGCCTAGTCTTGGATCTTTGCTACCACAAAGATAAAAGGCACAGACCTTTATCACATAGGCGCCAAATGCTAAAATAATCCCACAACAAGTAATTTATCTTTTCAGAACTATGAGAGGCACAACTTGATTCTAGCACTTAATGTCACTGATACTGATGCTGAAGACCAGAGAGAAATAAACAGAGGACAGAAAAAAAATGAGAGAAAGTTAACTTTAATTTTTCATAGAATCAAATTTTGGGGTAGTCATGATAAAGATAAACTTAAAATAATAAAATATAATTGTTAGATTGATGTCCTCATTTCTTCTCAATCCTGACATAATCTGTGATGGTGATGGTAATGCATTACGTGTTTTACATGTATGTTCTTATTCAATGCTTAGGATAATTTTAGAAAGTAGGTAGAAATGCTGTCCCCATTTTTTAGATAAGGAGCTGTGGCTAAGAAGAGGAACTGCTCTAAGGTCCCACACAGCCAGTAAAGAATTGAAGTGCAGTTGGATTGACTGTGGGGGATAGCAACTGAAAGATCTGGGAAAATTACACTCAAAACACATGCACCATTTATGTTCAATGAAAGGCCTTACAAAAGGGCTTTTATTTTCTATGCATTCAGGAGTATAGAAAATTATTTATCCTTAGAGTTAATTAAGAGTACTTTGTTTTCTTCCATAGAATCAGCTCTCCACCATCAAATGAAATTGCCCCTTTTTATGTGGGTTCTCTGAATATTTCAGATGACCAATTTCTTGATGTTATTCTATTTTGTTTATTCAGGGCTCTAAGTGCATCTTAGAAGAGACATTATTTGATGTCTGCCTAGGTTACTAATAACTGAGCCTAGTAGAATGAGAATATCTTATGAGTGTAATGGAAACGTTCCTGAGAGTTGTACATCATCCTAAAAGGGATGACCAGATTCAATCTTGACATTCTGGGATGAATCATGCTAGCAGTGGATGTCTTTTAAAATGTTAATATCTAACGAACTCTCCTGATTATATTTTGTTATATAGGAGGTCATTTCACTGGAAAAATTTTCAGAAAAAAATCCCTCTCCCTACCACCAACTCATCTTTAGAAAATTGTTACTCCCTATTACATGATATCTATGTCTTTGAAACAATTTACTGGATTATTATAAGGTTTATTCCTTAAGATTTTCATGAAGAGTGACTTAGAACATACAAATCTGTGAAATAATAGGTGTCTTCTTTAAAGGTTTGGTGATGTCCAATGTAACATTCATAGGCATATATATAGCCTATGATAATCTTTTTGGTCTTTGTGGTGCTTAAAAAGATATTGATTATTTAGGCCCCAATCTCCTTAAGAATTGTTTATTGCTGTTTGTTGTTATAATTAAACAAATTAGCTATTGATAGTAATATATTCACTGAAATCACAAAGAAGTAATATTTTCCATTCTCCATTTCTTTTTGTATGTACATATGCAGTTCTCTCCTCAGTTATGAAACTACATGGTTGAGCTCTTTGAATTGGAGACAATATCAGATTTTTTAGTGAATTATCACAGTTGGAGTAGAGAAAATGTTTGATTTTTAAAAATAGTGTTTTGGGAAGAAAAAGAAAATATTTGGAAAGTAGTTTACATTTGAATATGATTTTTATGCATTTGACATATTTTAAAAATCAACAAAGGACTTACGCTTCACTTTATAAGCATTTACTACATATTTTCATGGCTTGTGAAACATCTTTAAAAACTTAGGAGGACCAAAATAATTATAATTATTGTCATAATCAGTACTGAATAACATAAACTGACTAGATTCAAAATATGAAATCATGGCTAGGGAAATATATAATACTAATAAAATACTTAAACTATACTATAAAATATGTAAAAAAATTACAAGGAAATTTTAGTTTTTGCATTCTACTTACATTGATCACAACAATATGGTAGGTAATGAGGATAATCAAAAGTTTTAATAGCTCTCTGAAGAAAAAAAAAGAAAACTTAAATGAAAATATGCCAATCTCTCATATCCTAATTAAAGTTATGTTTTTCAGGAAATAAAGACAGGTTTACTATTCTAAAAGATTTGAAAGATATCTAAAGAACTCATTCAATTCTTACATATAAAAATACTCTTATGCCTGGAGTATTTAGATTCTGAGATCATCTTTTCATCCTTATTTAATTAATTTAAGTAAATGAAATATTAATTTAAGCTATATCCATCCAGGCACATTGTTGATCTATTCTGAGAGGATAAAAGCAAATGCTTGTCTTGTATATCTGGTTGAGAAAAGATTACATTTGGTGTCATAATTATTGATATGGTTACCAAATCTTCCATTTCCCTTTGATTGGTAGGTCTGACACTAACTAGGCTATGGCACAGGGTCACATCTAGACTGAAATATAATTTATTCAGGTCCTATTTTGTCAAGGTTTCTCCTCATGTTGTAAATTTTTCCTACACAGTTCAGTTCTATCTAATTCAGGTACTACTAGTAATATTGGAAAAAAATATTTTTTATTTGAAATTTCAAAAAGAAAACAAAAGGATAATTTGAAAATGGCTGAATGAACAGCAATGAACAAAATCTTTACCAGAATTAAAAAAAAAAATTCATTTGAGCCTTATTAGTTGTGTGTGTGATCAAGTGTGAGTATATTATACACTCACACACATAGAATTAGGGTAGTAACTCTCAATATTTGTCTTTAACTTATTTCCTATCTAGAAAAAAAAAAAGTGCAGCTCATTGCCAGTGTGAATTTAATTTTCCATAAAGACATTCTTTGTGGCTGAAACAAATTGGACTGGTTTTCAATGTGAAAATAAAAGATAAAAACCGTTCTTATTATTATTTCTAAACAGACCTCGTCTCTGATCTTTACATAACAGAAATGTATACATAAATCGGATTCATCAGATGAATCCTTGGCTAACAACTGTTTGAAAACAATATTAACATCATGTGTAGGAATGCTACATTTTCTAGGATTTGACATTTTCAGTGATCAAGAATTACTGTATTTTGTAAATGGAAATGCCAGTACTAAAAATAAAATGCTATAAATAGAATGATGTCATTTGTTTCCAAAGACTATTGATTCACTAGAGTGATGTGAAAATAATAAAAGTGAACTGTTTCGCGGCAAACTTTGGGGTAAGGACTGTAATCCATGAGTCATCTCAGTAAATTCTCAGCCGCAAGCACCACTAGTGAGTATTCTTGAGGCAAATGGGAAATGGATTAAGGGATTGGCATAAACTTTGCTCAAAAGTGGGCATATATAATACTCATGTCATGATCCTGTCCAGATTCTTGTTTTCTATCATCCTTGGTTCTTACTTTTCCCCTTTAATACTGATTCATGCTCTATAGGAATATGGGAGAGGCTACTCCCTTGTATAATAAGAGGCTCTATAGTTAATATAGAAAATTCTCAGTATCTGTTTTCTGTTGATCAAAGTTTGGATTTAAAAATTTCACTATCTACATCATATTATTATATCTATTAATATTTTAATATTGCTATTTATTATTACATAAATCTCCAGAGTTTGTGAAAATGTATGTTCTAATGCTGTGTTTCTCAAGCATTATATGCTACTGATCACTACATAATATTGCTAAAATGTAGACTGTGATGCAGTAGGTCTGGGATTGGTCCTAAGTGTCTGCATTTCTAACAAGGATATGCCAATGCTGCTGGTCTTGGTGTACGTTCAGAGTAGCAAGATTATATGCACATTCAACACAGTTCTCTGCTGCTGCTACCAGAAAATACCTTTTCTCTGTGCTTCCTGTGGTGAGTGAGTAAACATGTGTGTATGTGTATGTGTGTGCGTGTGCATAAGAGGGATGCAAGTAAGAAAAAATTTACCTTGATTTTTGGTTCTGTAAGAATTGCTAGTACAAAATGTCTTGTCCTTTTATTCAAAAATTCATTTATTAATGAACCAGCATCTCCTCTGGCTACAGCAAGTTAAGGTGTTACTATTCAGCCACGTCATACTACAATATACCCTAATTCATTCATTTATTTGACAATCATTTATTAAGTACTATAGCAAGTCCTCGCTTAATGTCTTCTACAGGTTCTACAACTTTAAGCAAAACGATGTATAACAAAACCAATTTTACCATAGGCTAATTGATACAAACAAGATTTAAGTTCCCATGGCATCTTATCAATGTTATATTGAAACGATGTTGAATGAAACAACGGCTTTGAGGACCTGCTATATATTTCAGAAAATGTATTGGGCAATAGCTATAAATGGTGAGTGAGACTTGACCCCTTCATTCAAGGAACTCACATCTAAGTGAAGAGATAGACATGTTGAGGGAAATGGTAATATTGAGTTAAATAAAAAGCACTGGATCAACACATAGGGAAAGGTAAAGCTGCATCTATGAGATTCAGTAAAGTTTCACAGAGGATGTGACATTGTTATGAGACTTGATGAGGGAAGAAGAATATGAAGAATATTCAGACAGAGGAACATTAAGGAAGGGTATTCCTTGCAGAAGGAATAGCACTTACAAAGGCAAAAACATTAAAACTCGTGGTGTACTTGGGGAATCACTGGCAGTTCAGGATGACTGAGGAGTGGCAAGAGATAAGGCTAGAAAAGTAGGCAAAACATCGAGTCATGAATGACCTTTATTCTAAGAAAGATAGATTTTTAGCTTATAGATGATATGGAACTACTGAATGACAAGAGTTTTAGAAAATAATTTCAATAGCCAGTATAAAATGCTTAATCGCAAAAGGGCAAGTTTGGAGGGTATCAAATTAATACAAGTAACAAACAATGGATTCTGAATTGAAGTAGTATCAGTGAGAATAATGAAAGGTATTCTAGAGGTAGAAATGGCAGAACTTTGTGGTAAATATGACATTGGAGTAAGATGGAGGAAAGATGTGGTTTTCAAATTTTGCGTCTGGTTAAGTAAGTGTGATATAATGGTATTTTTTAAAAAACTGTATATGTAAGTACAAGGACTATTTTGGAAGAAGCGATAATGACTTCAAGTTTTTATCTTGCTGTGTCTGAGCATTTTGTAGGAGGCTCAGACAGCTGTGTGGCAGGTAGTTGAGAATATCCAGCTTAAATAAAGTACATATGGAATGTGGGAGTTGGTTCTTTCTATTAGTCTGGATGACCTTGTATCTTCTCTTTGTATCTCAAAATTGTTGCTTTGGTGAATGACACAGCCGGGTAATCCACAATGTCAACATTTATAATTGTTCTTCTGACTTGCTTTGGAATTTGATGAGACTAAAGACAAAAATTACAATAGTTCTTTTCATGATGTTATATAACAGCAAGAGTGATTAGCTCTTTTAGAGCAGTACTACTAATAATTTAAGCTAGAGGCATTTTCTGATGTCTTTGTTATGTACATATTTTGAATGTTATTTAAGAATGAAATACTTTTGTGTTATAAGACAACAAAACTAGGTCTGACATTTTTTAAGAAGGCACTATGAAATATATTGCCCTTATTGATTCTTAATACTATCTCTAAATAGTACTAGACCTCATATTTCAAATCAGAGATTCATGGTATCAGGAAGTTTAGAAGAACTAATATATGACTTTGATACATGACATTACTTGATCATATGTAAATAGACGAGAACAAGCATGATTTAGTTTCAGCTAATAAATGACTCGATAGAATGAGAGCTTCTAGCAAGTCTCCTTTTTGACTTCCTCCTAGAATTCAAGAAGAAAGCTGGCTCCTCAAATAGTAAATAATTGGTTTATATAGCTATACTAAGCATATTACTTATATAAAGGCTTTTGAAAAAGTATGACTGTTTAGGTGATCCCATTTAAAACTAAAAGGAAACAAAATGGAAATAGCAGCAGGTAATATTGAATATTTTGGGACAAAACACAAAGATTTCATGCTACCAGTGAGCTGGTAGCTCATTTACAGTCATCACGAAAAGCAAAGTGTTTTTATAGCCTGTGATTATTTTTATTTACATACACGTCAAACTGATGAGATGAGGTTTACATTTGTTCTACTTCTTTGTTTCCATCTGACTATCATTTACTTTCAAGATTAAATAAGAAATTTATTGAAAGGTAACATCAAATAATTAGTAAATTGCTGGGCGTTATACATTTATATTTATATATTTATACATATCTTACCTAAATCTGCAACCAAAGCCTCTAGTAACTTTGTATAACTCTGCACCATTAATTTCTTCAGAGTGACATTCTGATGTGAGCTGAACAGATGGAATTGCAGGATTGTTCTAGCAAATTTATCATAAAAAATGCATCCGACACCTGTGTAATTTGCCTAATCATTTTCCTAATAAGCTCCCACCATTAATTATGCACGATTTCCACAATGCAATCAAGATAAAAGTAAATCTGATGACTTAATACCCTTCAAAATAATTGGTTCACCCAACACAAGGCCTCCTTTGCTTTCCATAGCCATTTTAGTTAATTAGAAAAAGGGTGCACCCTGTTGGAGTCAGCAGAACGGAGGCTGATCGCTTGGTGGGAGGTAGACCTGCTGGTTTTTTGGGCAGGAGTCAAGGATATTAACTCGTGAAAGAATAGAAGAGAATTTTGCCCCTTCCTCTTCTTTTCTTTCCTTCAAAACCCCCACCTCCTACTCTGCAACTTCCTTGCTTCCCTTCACCCCACCCCAGTAGCAAACAGATGCGATTAGTGTTCTTCAGCCATCAGAAATCTGACTGCAGGACTCTGTGGGTCTAATGAGAATCAACTTTTCCGAGGCTGCTGTCTTGCGGTGCAGTCCACCTGTCACATCATTAGGTGCAGCATGTGCCTTGAATTCACTTTGCTAAATGAGATTTACAGGCCCCAGTGAAACCCATCCTGCAGCATCCCTGCTTCAATTAGCTAAAGATTAATTGTCTGAGAAAGGGAATGAAAGTTTTACTTCAACTGACCTGAAAAAAAAGGTAAAAAAAAAATGTATGCTTCAGGTATTCCACATAGGCCCGAGGCAGTGTGGAAAAACGTGATAATTTAAAGGTGCTGCAAATTTCCTACACCTCGCCTGGATGAATGAAATTAACTAGCACTAAAAGCTGTCAAATTAAAGGTTGACTTCCAGATATTAGCACCTTAAATGTCACCGAATATTCTCTTTCTTTCTCTTCCCCACACTTTTTTTAGCAAACATTCACGTCAGCACACCTGCACATGCACACAAACATTTTCTTATTGCTGTTCCTGCTAACCGCTTGTCCGTGCCCAGCCTGGAGTTACTTGCTATAAATCTTTGATGTAACCATGGCTACAGAACAACTGGCAATTACAAAATTTCCTTATTTGAATGTTATACTAATTATGCTTTAATATGTTTTAATGGAGATGAAGAGCTGGAAGTGAGGAAAGCTTCCGGAAGAAAAGCAGACATGAGGAATCTCTGCTCCCGTCTGCCACGCCTTCCTGTGCTACTCAGACACGCACAGTTTGCAAGTGGAAGTACATCACCGGAGCTTGAATATCTTAATTTCTAAATCCTAATGCAAATTATGGAACTTAAAACTTTAACATTATGGCAAATGGCCTAAAGTAAATAAACAACACTTTTTTTTACCATTTTGAAAAATGCAAGGTTTTATAAGGGTTTGGAATGGAAATATGAAAACTTCTATTTTTAGCTAAAATTTATTTTTAATAAATAAGAAAAAGATAGCATTTTTAATTTTTATCATAAGGGTTGGCATTGGCAACCTCATCTGCTGGAATGTCAGACACAGCACAGGATACCTGTGGAAAGAGTGGACGTCCCTCACATTTGGGGTATTAGACACATTCAGTCTTTCATTCCATTTTAACTTACTTCAATGGATCACAACTTGTTTGTCGCAATTTAAATTGGTGGGTTATAACACATAGTTTTAATGAAAAAATTTCACAAAACACAAACATGCCTGGTGAAAATCCTCAGCAAGACAGCACAGAAATAATACTAAATATTTAAGCACAAGAGAATAGCAAGAAAAGAGAACTTATATTCCTCTACTCTAAATGTGTTTCCTATCACCCACATTAAGAGATTTAAAAAAAAAGCAAGAAAAAAAAATTATGATCTAATCATTCAAAAATTCTTGAATGAATTCTTTTATAAATATCACAGTCTACTTAAAATATACACTTGAATCCATCATTAACAATGACTCTCATCCTAAGTGTATATTTTATCGAGTTATTAACTAACAACACTATGAAGCATGAAGATTTGAAAGTCATCTAAAAACATTGTTTCTTTTCTTTTAAATTTTTACTTATGTTTTATAATGTGTATATTTTATTAGTACAGTTACATGTACTTGCAAATATGTGTACATATATTTAAATAAGAATTGTTAAATTTATATTTAACATCTTTTTCCTTAATAGGATACATATCCAGAAAGTTCAGAGAATCTTACTTCCAAGTTTCCACTCCTCAATTATAAAATTAGATAAAAGTTGGGAAAATGATGTGGCTACTTTGGGTTATAACCTCATAACCATGAGTTTTTCTATGCTTATGCATGTTTTATAGTTGGAGGTTCTTCTTGGCTTAAACCTAATAGGTGAGAATTAATAAACAGGATGAGACATGGGGAATACTCCATGCAAAAACTTTCTCCATGTTCTCTTTTCATGTTGGTAGAATTATTTGCTATGTTCTTGAAAGAACTCTTTGTGAAAGGATGCTTCACATTGGTTACCTTTTTTTTTTTGATACCTATCTGCATGTTTACTTAGTCTAGCATTAGCATTATGATTTAAATGAAAGTATTATACTGTGTGTCCTCTGCTCCTTCCCTAAGTGTCAGTGATTATATAATATTATCCAACCTGCATCAAACTATTCCGACATTCCAGATTCTGTTCTAAATACATTTACAGGTATTACTTCATTTAATTATTAACACAATCCTATCAGTTTAGTTTTATTATTTTGCCACTTTTACTGATAAGTAAAATTGAGTTATAGAAATTAAATAACTTGCTCAAGGACACACTGCTAAAAACAAGACTAGGATTCAAACCACATTTTATAGCCTAAACTCCATTTTGACATTGCAAAACTAATATTACTGTTTAAAATTGATCCCCTGCTGGACTGAGAGAGTATTATGCTGAGTGAAATAAGTCAGAGAGAGAAAAATGCCATGTGATTTCACTTATATGTGGAATCTAAGAAAAAAAGTCAGCAAAACAAAACAGAAACAAACTCATAGATAGAAAGAAACTGATGGATGCCAAAGAGGAAGTCGATGAGGGGATGGGCAGAAAATAGAAAAGGGATCAGGACATACAAGCTTCCAAGATAAAATAAGTCACAGGAATGTAATGTACAGCACTGGGAATATAGTCAATAATATCGTAATAACTGGTCATAGATGCTTTCTAGACTTATTGTGATGATCTCTTCCTAAGGTATATAAATGTTGACTCGCTATGGTGTACATCTGAAACTAGTATAATATTGTATCCCAAATATAATTTAAAAATTAAAAAATAATAATAAACAAAATTGATGCCCTTTCTGTTTCCATGGGGATTTGAAAAAGTAATACAACTAAAATGATTTCTGTTTCATAGGTTTGAGTCCAAACCTATGAATGTATATGACTCTGTGTGTGTGTGTGTGGGTGTGTGTGTGTGTGTGTGTGCATGTGTGTGTTGTAGTGGTGGGTGAGTGGGGAGGCTAAGGTGATTATGTGTGATTTACCATGTAGATAAATGGATATTTAATTGAATTCTAGGTGCTGTTACTTTATGATGTAACAGTTATGATGTAACATCCATGGTTATGAGACATTATGAGTTTTACCATTGCTTAGGTTTGGTTTCAGCTAGTACTCTAAAAAAATATACAGCATAATATACAGAGATCTAATCTTAAAAAAGATGATCAAAAGCAATATGACCAAAACTATAAAATTGTACTGAAAAGCACGAAAGAATTTTGAATATTTTAAAGGTGTCAATTCTTCATTAGAGTATATATTGAATACAGTTTTGATTAAATCCTTAGTAGAGATTATTTGAGTCTTGGCAAAATAATTCTAGACTATATCTGGAAAATTAACTTAATGAGGGCAGCCATTAGCATTTTGAAAAACAAGAGTGAAAATAAAAGATAGTTCTTACTAGATAAATCATACAAAATTGTAATAATAATAAGGTACTGATGATAAGGAATTGACATAAAGATCAAAAACAAAATAGGCAGAAAGCACATATATACAATTGTGTAGGTAAAGAAGTTATCATCAAAATTCATCAGGGAATAGAAATATAAATCAATGCACATTAATATGACAATTAGTGACAAGACTTTTATATTTATACTGAAATCTATTTTATATTATTCAGATAATCAATATATAATCAACATAAGTTAAAGTCGAATAACTGATTTTATCCTAGGGAAGAATTTTTAAGTAGAGAAATAATGCAAGAGCATAGGAAAAATTGATAAAAGTAACTGCACAAAGGCTAAATCTCATATATCACCAAATATAACAAACAAAAAATTAAAAGGCAAAATTAGACTGTAATTAATTTCTTTAAACCTATATGATAGAGAAATGTTAAGGTTATAAATAAAATTGAAAACAACTGTGAAAGGAAAACTTTGGAGAAAAGCCATAAATCGGCAATTTATAGAGATTAAAACAGTAAGTAAAGATGTAAAAATCATGTTAAATATGAAAGTTAAAATATTAAAACGCTATCTTTCATCTTCAACATGAAACTTAAAATGTTAATGTTAAAAGACAACCAAGAGCATCTAATATAAATACTATTATGAACAATGTTTCCAGGAGTAAAAATTTATATATTCTGAAAAAAATTTGGCAACAGAAACTGAAGTTTTAAAAATGTTCATACCCTTATACTACACTGAAGAATCTTGCTTCAATCACACTATTAAGATAAAGTAACCAGCCCCTCCTGGCAATACTGAAAAAGAGGAAATAATCCTAGTTTCCAGCAAAAAGGAAAATTGTTAAATATCATTCATCAATTTAAAAATGAAACTTTGAAGAATGCATAAGGGAATAATGCATAAAGGAATGCTCAGAATTAGTAGAAAAACAGTATAAGAAACCACAAAACATCAAAAATAAATTGCATGGAAAAATCTGCATATGTGTAAAACACACAAAAATGTTTTAACTATGTAGTATAAGGTTAAGAGCTAAGATTTGGAAACATTCTAAATTTGGAATCTAGCCTTATCACTTTAATTACATGTCTTTGAAAGGTTACTTACTCTATTTGTATCCCAGTTTTCTTTTTTTTTCTTTTTTCTTTTTTTTTTAAGTGAGGCAACCCTTGACTGACCTCACAGATTCCAAGGATCTTGTCAGTTTACAATCCCTTATTTTTTATTTTTTACGCCTACAGCAGCTGGTCTTCCTAGCTGGTCTCCCATCCAAGTACTAACCAGGCTCGACCCTGCTTAACTTCAGAGCTCAGATGGGATTGGGTTTATTCAGGGTAGCATGGCTATAGACATATGTCAGTTTTCTAATCTAAAAATGGTGATAATAATCTGTACCTTGTAATTTTTTGAGGTTTAAATAGATTAACTGTGGTATATATAGCACAGAGCCAGGCACTAACCAAGAACAAAAAATGTTACTATCTATTATTATCTCTAGATGATGGGATGATATTATGAATATTTTTATCTCTTTTAAATACATATATTTTAACAATAAATTTTGATGAGTTTATTTGTTTCATTGAAAGAAAATGTATGTCTGCTAATCAAAAGTAAAGGCAGCAGCATAACTGGGAAATACTATGTATAGATGAAAATTCTTTCTCTTTCTTTTTTATTTAGTCTTTTTTCTATTAACTGTAAATCTATTATACATGATTATTTTATTCATTCATTAATTCAGTCCACAAATAATTATTTAATGTACTAAGCGCCAGGCAACAGTCTAAGTTCTGGGAACATATCAGTGAACAAAACATTTCCCTTTCATTACTCAGCTTGTATTCTGTCAGAGGAGACAGGGAATTTAAAACAAGTCTATATCATATGCCGATAAATGCTAAAGAGAGAAATAACAAAAGTAGAAAATAAGTTTTTATAATAACTGAAGAGATGGCTTTAAGAAAAGACTTGATCAGACATTTTATTGACAATTAACTTATTAAATAAAGAAAACAAGAACTGTCCAAAGGTCATAGTTAAGTCTATAAAGGAAAAAATTAATGTTATATTATATATATAATGGTATATTACAAGTAAACCATGAAAATGAAGAGAGATCATGATTATAGTATATTTCTGAGTATACACATAGAAAATATTTTAATTGCTTTAAATGTATTTTTAAATATAGTTCCTATAAATTTATCAGATCAAACTTTTAAATGTTGTTTTTCTGTTTTCATGTAACTTTATGTAGATTGATGTATCACAAATATAACAATAGCAACGACAACCAATAAAATTTATTGAACACTTATTATAAGCTAAGATCTGCAAAGCAATCCTCACGGAAACACTATGAGGCTGTTGCCAGTACTACCTCTGCTTTACAGAACAGGAAATAAAGAGATAAACTATTTTTTTTTCCAAAACCAACAGTTTATAAGTGATGGAGCTGTGATTAGAACCAGGTCTATCCAATATCAAAATCAGTTAATCTACAGGCTATACTGCTTTGGGTTTGGACATCTAAACGCTTATGAGATGTTTCATTTTAACTAAATATTTCTTAATTATTTTATAATTTCAAACATTCCAACATTAAATCAGTCATTTGAAAAAAATTAGATTTGGCTGTGGTACAACAATGTACTGGTTCATTGGTTTGAAATATGCATAAGGGTTTGAAATGACTCAAGTGCTATTTCATTTAACCTAATGCACAACTTCTAAGAAGAATAACTAAAATTCTAGTTATTAGAGAGAGAGAAAGTGGAAATGTTGCATGTATTTCTATACTAGAACATAACATATTATGTTAAATATCTTAAGCATTTTATACATATGAGATTATATAGCAGGGGATCAAATAATCCAATTAAGTATTTCTTAAATTAATAAGTACCTCATAATCATTATAATAGTGTTATAACAATAAATTTAAAAATGCTTATTTTAATTAAGCTCTCACTCTATGTCAACAGTTATACTTTTTGTCATTGGCATGAATTCTTTCCACTTTATAACTCCATGAAGAAGGTTGTATTTACCAACACACAAACTGAAGCACTGAAAATTTAATAATATTCCCAACTCCATCCGACTACTTAACCTAGAGTCAGACTTTAAACTCACATCTGCTTAGAAACAATAAAACTTCTAGAATAAAATCCATTTCTAGATATGTAGCATCATTATCCAAATAATTTTAACTATTTATGTTATATTTACTTCTCTAGTACAAAAGATTTCAGTGTCATGTTTAGCTTGAAAAAGAGAAGAATAACTCCAAGTTATTTCAGTGTCATGTTTAATTGAAAAAGAGAAGAATAACTCAAGCACACCAGGAATTATAGTAATTCCTTAATGATCAGATCTCAGACTTTGGGTGAAAGGTCAAAATCTGAGTATGCCTACGGGAGTGCGGAATGTCTGTGAATAGTTCTGAAAATTATAGAAAAGCATTAATTTAATCATACCTTTTTTACAGTGATTAATATATAACATAACTGACTTTGGTTGTTTGATAACCATCTGTCACAAGTGTTAGAAAGCACTGGCCGTTTCGGCATAAATTTGGGTTAAAGTAGGCTAAATAGCATGGCAATATTCTGCAGGAATATCTGATGTGGAACACGTTTGTTCCTGTAGACTTGTATCATGTTTGTATCATGTTTTGCATTGATTTTTAATTTTGGAAAAAAGTTCAAATAATTTTCATTACTCTTTTATTGATGTGTATAACTTTTTGCCCCCTCCACCTACCTAGTTTTAACTCTTAGCTCTGCAATAGACATACATGTATCTGTTAAGTAGATATGTGATCTGTCAGTCAGTGTTAGATTCTATGAATAGGTTTTTATTTGCAAAAGTGTCTATCATCAAAACTTCCTCTAGTGAGCCTTTCTTTACTGTCAGTCAGTTTTACAAAATGGCTAAATCACCAAATGGAAATGGATTGAAAATCCATTAAACTGGGAGCATATGTGTGTAGGGAAACAAAACAGAATATCGCTTTCTTAATACCTGGGCTTAAATCCAGTGGTTTGGAACGCTGAATGGCATCTCTACCCAGCACTGAAAACACTAAACATAAACAAAAAAATTTTCATTTCCAGTTTATCTATTGCATAAAAAATGAGACAGTTCAAGTATGGTATTACAACATTCTAGTACACTTTTAGAATATTCTAATAGACTTCCAGATTGAATAAACTGATCTTAAGGTGATGGGCACCAAGTAGCCTTATGAAAGAATGTCAAAATGAAGAAGTAGGGAGCAAAGAGATATTTAATATAGTACACATTATAAGAACTTAATGAGAACCGTCATTTTTAATGGTATTTATTTGTTCTCTCTCTTTGCTTTCTTAACAGGGAAATTTAACAAATTTAACACACACACACACACACACACACACATACACATGCACACACACCCACATGTCTGGTGACTGTGGGAGTGAAATACAATTACAAGTTTCCTCACAGCAGTGAGCTCTCCATCCCAGCTGTGCCTTCAGTGGCATGAGCCAGCTTGATTATGCTAAAGCACCCCTGGATTCCTTCCTCTTTTGTTTCATTCCACCCAGGGTCTTAAAGCTTAAACATCTGACATGCTTGAGTAGTTTTCTCTCTAATTTCACCCAAGCTGACTGTGTAGTGAGTTTAATATGTAGGTGTGGCCTGTAGGTACAAGTAGCTCCTTCAGTATTTTTTTCCCCTTTAGCCATCTGAACAGTGGATGCATTCCAAATTGGAGTGAATCTATGTTATGGTAAAAAGTTAAACCACATCGCAAGAGAAATCACACTACCTGACCAAACTGATTTAGATCAATATTTATGCAGGCATAGGCAGATTTTGAAACTGTAGGTACAATGCTTCTGGCTTCAACAACATAAAGGATGATGCTCTCTAGAAAATCAACAAATCTTCATACATGGGGTATGTTAGGTTTAGTTATGACAGTGTAAAACCATGTGATGAGAAAACATTCAGCCTGGCTTGTTCATACACTAATTTCTCATTATTTAATCTTAATGATAAATAAAATATATATTTTTTAATTTGGAAAAAAATATAACAACAAACTTGGTCCCAAACCAGAATTTGGAGCATCAGCTTTCAATTCTTTCTCTTTTTGAGGTGCTCTGGAACTCTTTGCTACTTAGTGAAAATGTAGTGAAACACATTATTACTGAAGTTGTGGATGTTTTAAGTACTCTGAAAAATAAGTGTCTAGGTCATTGAGAGATCTTCTCATATCTCTGTAAATACTGCACGATATATATCTTAGACTACCCTACTTTGAAAAGAGGTTGCATTGATTTTATCCTGGCTTGTTTCTTGGTCATATTAATTCTCTTATGGATTCACTGGACATATACAAAAAAACTATATTTCAAAGAAGATAGAGATATTTTTGAGAATTTCAAACATAGAATAAAATATTTCAGAGATGGGAAGATCTTGATGGTAATTTATAGTTCTAGATTTTTTGATCTGTATATGGATCTGGTGTGAGTGTGTGTGTGTGTGTGTGTGTAAAATTTCACAAAGAAATAGACTGAGAGTAGCATGTGCCAAAAGAAAACTTGTCAGAACTTCCTTTGTGCACTAATTCATCTCTTATTGGCCATACATATAAAGAATGACAATAATGTGTAACAAACTCTCATACTGACCTGGAAAATCCACCCCTTTGTCTTTCAGTCAAGAAAGCATATTGAGTACAAGTGAGAGTGATAATTAATTTAGTGTTAAACTTGTATCACATGTAATTTATATTTTAAGTAATTCGTTTGTAAACTTTGGTAATATGAATGCTACTGGGAACTGATGTTGGATACCCTATAATGAATCACACAAACCATGTCACACACATTAGATGAGAATTGCTATCCTCAAGCATCAATGGGGAGACGTGCCATGTAGTATCATTATTTACACTTCTAAAAATGCTTTATTTTAAAATCATGATAAAAATTGCCTTAGTTCTTATAAAACTTTTCAAAGAATCGTGGGTTGAGGTTCTTAGCTTTCTTACAGGAACACTAATAGAGTAGTGACTGTCACTTTTACATCATTTACATCCTCTGATTAACCAGTTCAGAACTGTCATTCTGTCAAAGCCTCAGCAGTCAACATTGACTGACCAGGAAGCTGACTTTCAGGCACTTAAAGTGGTGTTTCAAAGGGAATGGTAATAAGAGAGAAAAATTATTCCCTGTCACAGTGCATCCAAAGTAAACTCTGTACCCACCATTGCAATGAAGAATTCCCCAACTAAATTTACAATGATTCTGATTGCAGTAATTTTGACATAAGTGAAACTTGGAGAGTCAGGAGGAATAATATTAAGTTATTTCATAAAGAAGGAAAAGAGTATTAGACAAAGAAAGGAGACTCAAACCTTGGATTTGATATTGCTATTATTAAGAGGTGTGACTAACTTAAGTTAGTGACTTAACTTCTTGACCTTTCATCTTCTCTTTGGTAAACAAGAGTGTTGGGCTAGAACAGCAGATCTCAACTTATTTCAAGAAATATCGGTTAATAGATCATGTAAGAATAAAGATTCACAAGTAAATACATTGATAAATTCTGTGAATGAAACATACCCCACCATAAGTCTGTGTCACAATGAATTGTAACAGCTTAAAGGCTGTAAAGTATCCTGTCGTAAAACTTTGCTTAACCCTATAGTTCTTGACTCTGGCTGATTAAAGCACCCAGGGTCTAAAGAAATGTTCAGTACACCAATCTAGACAGAATAAATAAGATTCCCCATGGATGGGTTACAAAAACCAATAACTTAACTCTTGTCCACTCCACCCAGGTGAGGATAGTACCAACCTTGGAAAACAGAATGGAGGGTCTCATCTAATCAGTCAAAGGCTTTCATGTAAAAAAGACTGACTTCCCCTAAGGAAGAGAAAATTCTGCTAGAAAATTCACCTTCAAACTTTGCTGAAACATCGACTCTTCCCTGAGTCTCCAACCTACCATCTTACCCTGCAGATCCTGGACTTGTCAGCTTCTATCACATGAGCCAATTCCCTAAAATTGATCAATCTCTCCTCCATTCCCTCTCTTGCCCCAAACCTTTCTACCACCAACAAAGAATATCTTAATAAGCTTGCCCATTTTTTCTCTCACCAACACAAGGATTAAAGACCAGTCTGATTCTAACAAGAAAAGCAAACACAAGTCTTTAAAGCAACAATCTAATAATACCACTTTCAGATCTATTTTAATTTTACAAACTCTTTCTTTAAAGGGACAGATTTTAAACATTTTAGGTTTTGCAGATCATATGGTGTGTGTTGCAACCACACCAACTCTGTATCTGTAGCATGAAGGCAGCCATAAATGACACATAAATGAATGGGCATGGGTGCTTTTTTTTAAAAAAAAAATTATTTACAAAAGGAAATGTGAATTCGTATATGCATAGTTTTTCAAATTCAGCTCTAGATCTTGTAAGGATTGTTCTTTAGCTCTTCATTGTGTTTAACTTTAATGTGTTTAACTATCAATATATGAGTTAGTGCACTTATAAACTATGGTTCTGTTTTCTCTATATTCACTAAGATAATTCTGTCATATATAGTTCATATTTTTCATGCTTATAAATTTTCTTTTAACAATCTGTATAGGTTTTATTCTCAATTCAATCTGAACTTTAAATAAAGTATTAAATTTTAACTTTTTTACTACTATTTAAAATTTATACTTCTTTGCACTCCTTAGTAGTCTTTTGGTTTCATTGTGGATTTCTACAGATCCTTTCCTAATCCATAGGTGTTATATTATTTCTTTTCCACTTGTTAATAATTTTCATTATTATAATAAGATCTAAAATATCCTGTAAAAATAATTGATTCTCTCTCCTTTTTTTGTGATATTACTTTCTAAGTCTTAAACTTGATTCTGTCTGGAAGAATGTCAGCTGTCTTTGAAATCGTGTTTACAGATTTTAACTTTTCTATCAGGTAACACATGCTGGTGTAAATATAACAATTCGTTCTCAGACATAATTTTGTAACTTGAGATGAGACTGAAGAAAAATTATTCTATTTGGCATTTTGAAAAGCACATTTCATGGCAGAAAACCTTAGAAGTTCCACAGCTATAGATTTTTAAGCACCTTTTTATCACTTCTCTTACGTGAAGCCCATTGGCCTCCATGAATATAAAATCAACTGAAACTTTTACTTTGGGATAAACAAATATTCAGTTTCATTTGATTCTTCTTTATGGTTTCAATTTTTCTCAACACTGTGTTATGCTTTGGTTAAAAGACTTGACATACTTATAGTAGTTCTTTAAAGTCCTTGTCTGATAATTCAACCATCCCTATAATTTCTGATTGTTTCTACTGACTGATTTTTCTCCTTAATATAGGTCATATTTTTTAATGTTTTTTCCCTATTAGTAATTACTCATCGGAAGCTGGACATGTTGAATGTTACTGATACTGCTATCTTCCTTCAGTAGTTTGCTTTGTTCTGGCAAGCCTTTAATTTACCTTCCTCTTTTTAAAATTTGATTTTATATTTTGTTAGTACAATCTAGAATAGCATTTTATCTCCTCTCTTTTAATATTTCTTCTAAGGCATGATATTTCTGAGGTGTCCTTTGACTTATTTTGGTGTTCATTGAAGTGTCTTTTGAGATTGTGGAATCTGAAGCTTGTGAGCTCAGATATTCGTTTAGTTTATAGTTCCCTTGTAGGTGTTTACTGCCAGAGGACTAAGTGAACCCTTTTAAAACTTCTGGATATATGTTCCTCTAAATCCACTGCCTTTATGGTACATTGCCCTACAAATTCTAACCATCTTAGCCTTTGTCATCTTAGCAAGACTTTCTTCTTGCGCTTGGATTTCCTTTCCCTGAAATTTGGTCTGGAAAGTGCCTCCACAGATAAAGCCTAGAAATTATAGGGTGTACTTCCTTTATTTTTCTTTCTCAGATTTCAAGCTCTGTGCTGTCTGTTGTCCCATATCTATGAAGAGGGTTTTTTTTATATTGTTTGTCTAATCTCCTAGAATTTTGTTGTTGTTGTTGTTTTGTTTTTAGTGGCAGTAGACCTAATCTAGTACCACCTATTCAATCTTGGCCAGAAGCAGAAGTCTGCTGTTTTTCTATGTGAGACTCACTTTCCTTAATATGGGAATTCTTAAGGTTATTGTTTAGTTAAAATGTCTCTTTATATTGTGTCACTTCCCAAAGATGTTTTATCATGGAAACTATATGTGACAGAAATCCTATTTACCAGACTCCAGTATTCTTGAGAACACAGGTTGGGAACCATTGATTCAATAGCAAAGGTCATTATAGTCAGAATCTGTGCATTAGGACCATTAAAATGAATGAAAAGTCTCAAATTTAAGAAAACCACTTAGAAGTTAATATCATTTAATTTACACTTCATTTGGAAGTTTCTAATGCTTATTTCACCTGCTTTACAATATTAATTTTAAAAATAATTAGTATAACAATTGTATGAAGATTTTTAAGAAGAATTAAAACATCCTTTTCAACTTAGAATGTTAATATGCTTTTTAAAGACTTAAACTATTTATACTATTCTTTTTTCCCATATCCATCACCATACACACACCCACATATATTTTATTTTGATGAGAATATTTAAGTTTTATTAGCAAATTTTAATTACACAATGCAATGTTATCAAATATAGTCACCACATTATACATTAGATTTGCAGAACTTATTCTGAAAATTTGTAAGATTTTACAGCCTCTCTCTAAATATCACATCTCCCAGTCCCTGATAAATACTTATCTACTATGTTTCCATGAGCTCGACCTTTTCTTAATTCCACCTAAAAGTGATACCATTCAGTATTTATCTTCCTCTGTCTGGCTTAATTCACTTAGCATAACGCTCTCAAGGCTCATCCATGTTGATGTCAATGGCCAATTTCCTTCTTTCTCTTGTATATATATATATATATATACACACATCTTTATTCATTCATCCAATGGCTGACACTTAGGTTGTTCCCATAGCTTGGCTATTGTGAATAATGCTACAGTGAAAATGGGGGTGCATCCTGTTTTCATTTCCTTTTGAATATATATACCCAGAAGTAAGATCATTGGATCATATGGTAGTTTTATTTTTAATTTTTTGGGAATTCTGTACTGTTTTCCACAGTGCTACACCAATTTACATTTCCATTAACAGTACACAAGGATTCCCTTTTCTCCTCATCCTCTCCAACACTTATTTGGTGATCTTGTCTTTTGTTGATAGCCATTCTAACAGGTATACAGTGATTGCACTTCCCAGATGATTAGTAATACTGAGTATTTTTTTATGTACCTGTTCATCATTTGGATGTCTTCATTGTAAAAATGTCTATTCAATTCCTATGCTCATTTTTTAGTTTGTTTGTTTTTGCTATTGAGTTGTGTGAGTTTTTCATATATTTTGGATATCAACTTCTTATCAGATATAGGATTTGTAAATATTGTTTTCCATTCCAAAGATTGCTTTTTCATTTTGTTGATGGATTCTTTTTCTGTGCATAAGCCTTTTAGTTTGATGTAGTCACACTTGTTTATTCTTGTTTTTGTTGCCTTTGATTTTGGTGTCAAATTCAAATATCATTGCCAAGACTGATGTCAAGGAGCTTACTGCCTGTTTTACTCAAAGAGTTTTACAGTTTCAGGTCTTTTAGTCTTTAATTCATTTTGAGTTGATTTTGCATATGTTGTAAGTTAGGGATTCAGTTTCATTCATTTGCAAGTGGCTGTCCAGTTTTCCAAACACAATTTATTAGACTGTCTTTTCCCCATTGTATATTCTTGGCTCCTTTCTCTTAAATTAGTTGACCATGTGTGCATGGGTATATATCTGGGCTTTCTATTCTGTTCCATTAATATATGTATCTATTTTTAATTCAATATCATACTGTTTTGATTATTATAAATTTGTACTATAGTTTGAAATCTGGAAGTGTAATATCACCAGTTTTGTTCTTCTTTTTCAAAGACTGTTATGGCTATTTAGGGTCTTTTGTGGCTCCATGCAAATGTTAAGATTGCTTTTGTATTTCTGTGAAGCACGTCATTGGAATTTTGATAGGAATTACATTGTTTTGAGTAATACGGACATTTTAACAATATTAATTTTTCTAATCCACGAATATGAAACATAGTATCTTTTATTTGCGGCTTCTTCAATTTCTTGTATCAATGTCTTATAGTTTTCAGTGTAAGATTTTTCACCTCATTCATTAAATTTATTCTTAAATATTTTATTCTTTTTGATACTATTGTAAATGACATTGTTTTCTTAATTTCTATTTCTGATAGTTCTTATTAGTGTACAGAAATGTAGGAGATTTTTGTATATTGATTTTGTATCCTGCAACTTTACTGAATTTCTTTAGTAGTTCTAACAGTTTTTCGTAGAATCTTTGAATTTTCTCTATATAATAATATCTGCAAATAGAGACAATTTTACTATTTTCTTTTTTTTAATTTGGATACCTTTTACATCTTTTTCTTGCATAATTGTTCTTCCTAGACTTCCAGTACTGTGTTGAATAAAAATGATAAGAGTGGGCCCTGTTCCTGTTCCTGATCTTAGAGGAAGAGTTTTCAGCTTTTCATCACTGAGTTTGACGTCAGCTATGGGTTTCTCATATAAAGCCTGTATTATGTACATTCCCTCAAAATCCAGTTTGTTGAGAGTTTTTATAATAAATGAAATTTGGATTTTATTAAATTTTTTTTTCTGTCTATTGAGATGATATGATTTTTAATCTTCATTTTGTTAATGTGGTGTATCACGATGATTGATTTGCAGATGTCGAAGCATTCTTGAATCCCTTGACTAAATCCCACTTGACCATGGTGTATGATCCTCGTAAAGTGCTATTGAATTCAGTTTGCTAATATTCTGTTGAGTATTTTTGCATCTGTGTTCATAAGGGATATTGACTGGTAATTGTCTTTCCTTGCAGTGTCCTTGCCTGGTTTCAGTATTAAGGTAATGCTGATCTCATAAGTGCAGAAGTGTTCCTTTTTCTTATATTTTTTGAAGAATTTGAGAAGGACTGGTATTATTCTTTAAATGTTTGGTGGAATTCATCATTGAAGCCATCTGCTCTTGGGCTCTTCTTTGTTAAGAGTTTTTTGATTATAGATTCAATTTTATACTAGTAATTGGTTTATTCGGACTTCTTAATGAATCAGTGTTGGCAGATTGTATTTTTCTAGGAATTTATCCATTTCTTCTATGTTGTCCACTTTATTGTCTTATAATTGTTCATAGTAGTCTCTTATAATTATTTTTATTTCTGTGGTATCAGTTGTAATGTCTCCATTTTCATTTTTCAATTTAGTTATATGAGTCCTCTTTCTTTTTTTCTTAGTGAATCTAGTGTAAAGTTTATTTATCTTTTCAAAAAAAAACTCTTGGTTTCATTGATTTTTTTTCTATTGTCTTTTTAGTCTCTATTTCATTTTTTTCCCACTCTAAGCCTTGCTATTCTCTTTCTTCTGCTAACCTTGGGATTCGTTTGTTTGTTTGTTTGTTTGTTTGTTTTCCTTCTATTTCTTTGAGGTGAATAGTTAGATTGTTTATTTTAGATGTTTATTTTTTCTTGACGTAGGCATTTATTGCTGGCATGTGGAAATAATTTATCTGCTGAATTAAAGCAAACTGAAGAGGAAAGAGGAGTCAAAAGATGAGAAGAATGACCCTGGCATTTAAGCCTCTAAATATTTCCATGTCAAAGCCAAATCCATGACTGAACTTTCCAGTTATAGAAGTCAATGCTTTCTCTGTTTTGTATAAGATATTTTCAATAGTGTATCTGTGAATTCCCACAGAAATCCATGACTGATAAAGCAAAGTGAAACAATGTTTAAAATTTCATTTATAATTCATAATTTTATTGTGGTATTTACATGGATATATCAGTATTTCTGTCATTGATATTTCATGGTATATTTTTCAAATCTCTTTATGCTTCATTCTGTTTTAGGCATGTCTTTTGTAAGTAAAAATATTTTACAATGCAGACTCATAATATTTGACTTTTTAAAACTACATTTAATATTCTACTTTTGTTTTATTTACTCATACATTTTAACTTACTTTAACATCTTATTTCATGTTTCTTATTTACTATCTGTTTTCTTGACTTTTATTTTGCTTTTCCTAAATCTTGTTATATTGATAAAGATTTCTATGCTCTTCTTCTACAGTTTAAAAAACTTGTTCAAGGTCACACAACTAGTTTGGCAGCATGGAAATGGGTGAACCATGTCTGACTTGAACTCAGCATTTTCACACTTAATGACTAGATAATATTGCTTCTAGGGTATAGAAGGATAGGTATGTGGTTAAAACTTTTGCAGTGGAAATGGAAACTTAAGGATAAGCAAAAGAGATGGTATTAATTTGAAATGATTCAACTTAAAATGATTAATGTTGAAAGTAAAAGAGAGGCATGTAGGATCACTGATAGAATTCTTATTTGTGTGACATGATGTGTGTTGTCCATGTTATCAGGAAAAATATACAGATAGAAGGGGAATATTTTTTAGCTGAGATGGCAGTATGTCATCTAGGTGGAGAAATTGCTAAGTCATTTGTCAGAAAATTTCCAGTTCAGAAACATTATCTGTGCTAGAATTTAAAAAATGCATCATGTTTAAATGTGTAGGTAAGCCATGGATTTAGATAAGGGCACTTAAAGACCTGTCTAATAAAGTAAATCTAGAAGAAGACAAAGGATATTACTGTAGGTGAACAGGTAGAAGCCTGTGTTGTAAAGTTTAAATGATTTAATCTTTGCAGAGTACTGGAAGGAATACCCGATGTAGATTAAATACTAAATAGTGGTCAGCTGCTGCTGCTGCTGCTGCTGCTGCTGCTGCTGCTGCTGATAAACAATATAAACAGGCTTCCATTATAATTTTTTAGTTTACACTATATTAGACACTATATTAGGTCCAAGTCCAAAACTAGAACCTAGAGAATTAGTCCATTATTTACCTCAGGCAATAGATATTCTCCAGCTCTTATTTTGAGCTAGGAAGAAATATTGAACTTGATACCCCAACTATGTTTTGCTTCCAATGAAAGGAGAATGAATACTAGTAAAGTGATTACAAGAAGTATTTTCTCACAGTGATTTCTCAGCTTTTGAATAAACTAAACGAATTCCACAAGCTGCTTTTAAAATAATCTTAGATAAATAGTGGGAAGATTTATATAGTAGGTATATGAATTTTCTTCCACATAAAGCAGAGTAAAATTTATATCTTAACATTTTTTTTTTTTTTTTACATTTCTC
>NW_024349519.1:19578912-19631672 GCF_902729225.1 Pteropus medius | reverse complement strand
ATTTTTTTTTTTTTTTTACATTTCTCATCAAGTTCCACTGGTATAATTTGGACATATTGAAGTATATGTGAAAAGCACTTTTTTTTTCTTTTTTTCCCCTAAACACATCTTCACATAGTGAAGGTGAAATTTGTGCATCTCTAGGGATTTTATGAAAAGAGAAAGGTGGAAGGAGAAGTTGAAAGGCAAAGAGTAAGTTCAAATTGTCAAGCCATGCGCTGGCTGAATTTTACTCAGGGGATCACCTATTCTTATTGTCAAAAGCTGAGGGATCTTGGGAAGCAGGAAAGACAATTCAAAAGTGATGGGAAAATCCCAAGCCAAACGGCAAAAATGAATGATAATATTTTACAAGTTGTGAAGTAGTTTTATTCCAAAGGGCTTTTAAAAAATAAGCACAGTTTTTCAGCTATGTACAGTTTTGGACTGAGATAAGCTTCATAACAATTGAAATAACACCAGAACGAAATGGAATTACTGAATTAAATTTATGTTTAAAAAAATAAAACTTGTATAATCGTCTTCAAATTTAAATGCAAATCATGCATGTTTTACACCTAACCAGGCCCACTCCAGACAGTTTTAATTTTCTTTCATATGTGTTTTATCTGATTCTGATATATTAAGGATAATTTTAAGACAGCACCTCATTCTGACACCTTCAAACAGTAATAAGTATTTGCTCAGCATGTTGAATTGAGAATAATATTTTATTAACTGTGCCTTGCAAAATCACTATGATGTCCATTTTGCAGATATAAAAAATGCTTATAGTCAGTGAGTAAAGGAATAGGGATTACAATGATCTTACTTCAAAATTCAAGTCATTGTTAGTTTATTATATCGACTCTTCTTGGTTTAAGAATTTTGAATGTCATGGTCAGAAGAAATTATCTAAAAGAATATTAAATAGGGTAGAAACCTGATTGTAACTGCTGGAGGCTAAGTGTGAACAACTCTGAGAGTTAAAAACTCCAAGAAGCCCCAGCCATAATGGGTGTGTGTGTGTGGGGGGGTGCTTATTACGAGATTTACCTCCCAGAGCTCAACCAGGTTCCCATAGTAAATATGGGAGAAAAATCTCCTTCTGCTTCTGTCAGAGAGAGGAGAAAAAGAACCACTGTAAAGTACTACAGAACACTCTGTTTTTTCTTAACAAGCTTTACACCAAGGGGAAACTCCTTAACCCAAACTTAACTGTATGTGGTATTATTATCAGAGCCCAACTGCTCTGGGGGCAGGGAAATACCCAAATCCAGCCCACTTTAGCCATCCTGCCCCAACTAAGAGTAGAAAAAATGGCTAAACAGTTGTAAAGTTCCCAGTCCAGAGGCACAGGCTCACTAAAAGATGAAGACGTTATCATAGGACTATAAAATACTTCCCTTTCACCCTTAACTCACGACTATATGACTAAGGCCTATTTATAGCAGTTCTTCTTTACCCAGACCATCATGTTTGGATATTAATTATTGTTTTATATTTAAAGTCTGATGATTCCAACATCCCTGCATGTCTGTACTGATGCTTGCTTGCTTTCTGTCTTCAACCTGTGTTTTTTGCTGTTTGGTATGTCTCACAATTTTTTTCAAATTGGGAAGAACTGACATCTTGAAACAATTGAGTCTTCCTACGCATAAACATGAAATATCTCTCCTTTTATTTAGTTCTTTTTTGATAATGTTCTTCAGAGTTGTAGTTTTCCTACTATAGATCTTATATATATTTTATTAGATTTATACTTAAGTATTTTATTTTGTAATTAATGTAATTAATGTAAATGGTATTGTTTTTAACTTCAAATTCCACTTGTTCATTGCTAATATATAGGAAAACAATTAATTTTTCTATATTAACATTTTAGCCTCCAGCCATGCTACAACTTATTAGTGTCAGAATTTTGTCAATTATTTTTGAATTTTCTACATAGAAATGCATGTCATCTCTGAACAAAAACAGTTTTATGTCTTCCTTACCAATCTGTTTTATGTCCTTTTCTTGTCGTTGCATTAGTAGAACTTCTAGTATGATGTTGTAAAGGATTTAAAAATCAATTAATGTAATTTATCAGGCTAAGGAAAAAAACCTACATGATCACATTAATAGACACAGAAAAAGAATTTCACAGGATCTTGATAAAAACTCTTAGTATAAAACAAGCAATGGAGGGGAACTTCCTTAACTTGATAAAGAACAGCTACAAATCTACAGTTAATATACTTAATGGTGAGAGACTTGAAGTGTTCTCATGAACAGGTACAAGATAAGAATTTCTTCCTCACATTAAATTTTTCCTCTGTATTCTTTCAAGATTTTTTCCTTGATTTTGATTTTCTATAGTTTGAAGATGGTAGGCCTACGTGTAGTTTTGTTGTTGTTGTTGTTGTTTTGTTTTGTTTTTGTTTTTAGCATTTATCCTGCTTGGTGTTTTCTGGGCTTCCTAAATCTGTGGTTTGTTGTATGACATAAAAATGAGAAATTTCTCAGTCATTATTGCTTCAAATATTTCTTCTGTTTCTTGCTCTCTTTCTGGTATTCTCATGATGCATATGTTACACCTTTTGTAGTTATCCCACAGTCCAGTCCTTAGGTATTCTGTTATATTTTTTTTCAGTATTTGTTCTCTTTGTTTTTCATTTTTAGACTATTCTATTTATAGGCACTTTAACTCAGATTTAAAGCTGCATCCAAATCATTAAAGACATTTTTCATTTCTGTTTTTCATCTCTAGTATTTCTTTCTAGGTCTTTCTCAGGATTTCCATCTTTCTGTTTATATCACCCATCTGTTCTTGCATGCTATCTACTTGATCCATTAGAGCCCTAGCATATTAATTATAATTATTTTAAATATGCAGTCTGATAATTCCAACATCCCTGAATATCTAGTTTTGATGCTTGTTCTGTCCTGCAAATTGTGTTTTGGAGGCAAAGAAGGAGAGACAAAGAGGTGGAACACAGCGGACTTTTGGGGCAGTGAAAATATTCTGTATGTTATCATAGTGATGGATAAATATCATTGTGCATTTGTCTAAACTCATAGCATGTACAACACCAAGAGTTAAACTCTATGGGCTCTGGATGATTATGATGTGTCAATGCAGGTTCATTAATTTTAACAAATGTTCTTATCTGGTGGGGAATATAGATAACGGTGGATGTTATGCATGTGTCAGGGGAAGGGGCACATAAGAAATCTCAGTTCCTTCCCCTCATTTTTTTTCCTGTTAAAAAAAAAATCTGAAACTGCTCTAAAAATGAAGCCTTAATTAAAAAAAAAAACTATATTAAATACATCTGTGTGCATGGTGCTCTAGTAGATGTTTGACACTGAAAATTACAGAGAGGTCCTTAGGCTTTGAGTATTCATAATATAAAAAGGGCATGTGCTGGGTTAGATACAGTCTAGTCAAATAACTGGAAAACATTGAAAGTAACTTATTTTTTAGATATAAACATAAGTAACTTATGATCTCATTTTAAAGATTACAACAAAACACTGATCTTTTTTTTGCATTTCACATTTTAGTGTTTTGAGGAAACCATTAAATTTATTCTTATAAGATCAAGCATGAAAACTTTCATGGAGCATGTTATGTTGGTATGATTCGGAACCTGTTACAAGCTAAGTATTCCCACTAAGGTATTAAAGGAGAAACAGTATGTGGGACAACATAAAAAAAAAAAAAACATCACTTCTAGCATTAGGAAATACAGAAATTGGACTGCAAATGTTGAACACTGATTTGTACTGAGATGCCCTAGTAAACTGTTTTTTCTTTCTTCTATGCAACTCATTCTTGAATTTTTCTCTTTCCTCATCAATGTGGTTTGAATGTTAACACTGGCAGAAATTAGAGCCAGAGACATAAAAAAATAAGAAACTGCTTTGAGATTGTCACTGTTGGAGTGAGTCAGGTGTTTCTGACACGTAACTGTTATGGGAAAAGACCTGTCATAAGAGCTCTGACCCAGCTCAGTCCAGCTGGGTCACCATTTCTTGATAGAAATTTCCCTTTGGGCATCTGTGCAATGCCCAAATCATACTTTATAAACGTGATATTTCTTTCACATTACTGGAATCATAATTTTTCAGTAAATAAGATAAAAACATAACTGGAGGGAGAGGTAGCAGAAAGTCATGTAATATCTTAAGAGTAGTAAGTTCAATTTATTCCAATAAATAGAGCCCTCATACTTTAACATTTACTCAAACATAAACAGTCAGTTATTGATCTATTTCTCTCACACCCAGGGTTAATTTTATGACATAAAGAAGATGGGCAAACATGGAAGAGGATGTGGAAGGGAAGAGTGGTCATGATTGAAAGAGTATCCATTTTTGTTTTTTAGGCATGGACCTAAGGCAGATTTTAGACTATGAACTCATATTTAGTGATTTTATATATCATATCAGCAATTTACTGTTTACTAAAAAACCTTAAGAAAAAATTGTGAGGTCAAAATAGAAGGAGTAACAGTGAGAAGAAATAACTTCAGCAATTTTGATGAATAATGATTAGAGAATACTTGAAGAAATTGGTTTAAAGAATTATGAATCCAAATATGGTAGACTGAATTCTAAAGTTGACACCCCTGTAAGATTCCTGTCCTGACTATTCAACCTAACACTAGTTGAGGTACTGCTATGAAGAAACTCACAGATGGAATTAAGGATAAAAATCACTTGGCTTTAAAATAAAGAAATTATTCTGGACTCTCTACATGTGCCCAGTCTGTTCACCTGCACCTTTACAAGCAGAAAATATCAGAAAATCTGTAGGAGGAAAGCCATAGAAGAGGAGGCAAGAGATAAGTCAGGTGAAGAGTCAGAGAGAATGAAAGCATAAGTTGAAAACTTGCAGCCGCTGTCTTTGAGGGGATCAACAAACAGGGAACAACCCAGCTTTTCTAGAAACAGAACAATCCCCAGCCAACAGCCAGCAGGACACAGGGGTTTCAGTTCTGTAACTATATGGAACCAAATTCTGCAAAAGATCCAAATGAGCCTGGAAATGAATTCTCTCCTCTAGACTCCAGAAAAGAAGGCAGCCCTGCAGATATCTTGATTTCTGCCTTGTGAAATTCTAAGCAGTGAAATTAGTGAGCTGTGCCATACCTGGACTCCCAAGCTCCGCAACTGCCAGATTGAAAAACAAAACAAAACAAAAAAAACTATTATTTTAAGCATTAAATTTGTGGTAATTTATTTTGGCGACAAAAGAAAACTAATATATCAAACTTTTTTTTTTTTTCCCCTCAGAAGAAAACCTGTGATGAGAGGCCAGGTGGGAATAGCATAGGATCAACCTATCGCAGTAAGTGACCTGAAGAAGAGAAAAACCTGCTGTCCCACTGATGCTGCAGAAAATCTTATAAGGTCCAGAAGCAATCCCTTGGGTAACATAGAACAGTGATTTCTAGTGATTATCTAGAAAGGTAACTGTTATATATACTACTACAGAAATGGAGGCGTTGCAGAGGAGGCTTGGTTGAGCCTCGTGTTCAATGAAAGAATACTTTTTGTCAACATTGAATGGTTTTTAGTCAGCTGGTCCTGATTCTCTGATTCATATTATTATGCGAAACATTCATCTAACAGATGGTTATGAGGTGGTGTTATCAAATCAAGATGGAGAATACAAAAGATAAAACAGGGTTTTTAGTGAAAAGGGTACACTGGATGCATTAGATTTGAGAGGTAGAGATAACCATACCTCTCCAAGGCTTCATGAAAATATCTGAGATAGAGAGATAACTTGCTTAAGAGACAAACTGTTCCTCATTTTTCATCATCATTTTTGCTCGTGTATTCTCATTTAACTTAACTGAGATGTAATTTGTATACCATAAAATGCAAGTGTTTTAAGTATAGTTTGATTAGTTTTGGCCAATAGATAAACCCATGTAACCACTACCTCAATTAAGATATAGAACATTTTCATAACCCCAAAACATTCCTTCATGAGTTGCAGTCAATCTCTGTCAACGTTCTACCTGCAACTATACTAGTTCTCTCACTATAGATTAGTTCTGTTTGTGTGAACTTGGTGTGAAAGAAGAATTACAGTATACTCTTTGAGAGCTGGATTTTTGCACTAAGCAAAATGTTTTTGAAATTCTCTATGCTCTTGCATGTATAAGTTATTTCTTCCTTTATTCCATTGTATAACTATACTATCTGCTGATGTATGAATATTTGTTTTGTTTCCAATTTGGGGTATTATAAATAGATCAACTATGTATACAAGGTTTTTTCGTGGATTTTTAAAAAATTTCTCTGGGATAAATATTTACTAGTGGAATTGTTTGGATGTATAGTTATAGCATATTTACAGAACTGTTTTCAATACTGGTTCTACCTTGTCACACTCCACCAACCACTTGCTCTACATCCTAACCAACAATTGATATATAGTCAATCTTTTAAAGTTGAGATGTTCTAGTATACATATGAGGTACCGTACTGTGGTTTAAATTTACCTTTCCATAACCACTTATGACATTAATCACCTTTTCACGTTTATTGGCTATTTATATATCTTACTTTATAAAGCATTTATTTAAATGTTTTACCCATTATTTTATATGGAAATATTTGTTTTCTTATTATTTAGTCAGAGTAGTTATTTAGATATTATGAATACAAATTTTTTGAAGATATTCATACTGAGAACATTTTCTCCTAAACTATGCATTGGCTTTTTATTTTCTTTGTACATTTAAATAAACATGTTTTTAATTTTGAAGAAGTCCAATTAAACATTTTTTTTCTTTTGTGGTTAGTACTTTTCATGTTACCTAGCTAAGAAATCTTTACTACCCCAAAGTTATATAGATTTTAGCTTATATTTTTCTCTAGGGTTGTTTTTTAGCTTTTATATTTAAAACCATCATTCATTTTGAGTTAATTTTTATTAAGGGTAAAATTTTATTCTTCTTTTCAACAAAACATTCATAATGTTTCAGCACCATTTGTTGAAAAGATTCTTTCCCTGCTAAATCTCCTTGGCTTATTTGTTGAAAATGATAGGCTAGATATGTGCATGACTGTCTGGGAACTCTTCTCTGTTCCTTTTATCTATATATATCCTACCCTAAAACCACAATGTCTTAATTGCCATAGCTTTATATTAAGTTTTGAAGTCAGAAAGTGTAAATCTTCCATGATTGGTTTTTCAAGATTGGTTTGTCTGGTCTAGACTATTAGAATTGTCAATTAGATCTTTTTGATGGGTAGCCTTATACAACTTTTCTTACTGATTTTCCTTGTAATTAGTTTATCAAATACTGAGAGAGGGAAGTTGAAATAATTTAATCAAATTTGTAAATTTGTCTATTTTTTTCTGTTAGTTTTTCTTTCATGTATAATGAACCTTGTATTATTAGGTTTACACAAATTCAGTATTGCTTTATCTTCTTAAAAACTGCCTTATTAATCATTATCAAACTGATTACAACAATCCCTGGTAAGGTGTAGAGTAACTGTGCAGTATAATTACTTTAGTTCCACTCCTAATATGTGGACCTATTTGCATCTCTATAAAATGTCATGTGTGTTCCATGAAGTCCCTTCAATCTCGTCAGTTAAACTCAATACTTTCCCAGCCCTATGAGAGTTCTGGAAGTTTTCCATTTTATGGCTCTATGATAGTTGTATTTCTTTAATAGTTATTCTTTGCTTGGCCTGTGGAGTCATTCTATGCATGTGAAACTTAGCATTCAAAAAGTCAAGGTGACCCTTATGCAGATCATTGGAGCTCTTTGAGTACTTTCCTCTTCGTCAATACTCTGCTCTTCAAATACTAGCTCCTTAAGCATTGTTAATCTTCAATTTTTGTGTATTCAATTCAGAAGTATTATGAAGCCATGCTTATGCCACTTCTCCTTGTTCCAGCATCTAGTCATTGACCTAAGTTAGAAAGCTACAGCATTCACAGGGCTCATGTTTTTTTTTTTTCTCTCTAAAGTTTTACAATTCTTTGCTGCCTATTCTAATGAATAAAAACAGTTGTTTTATAAAAATTTTACATTCTTATAGTTAATTATGGTTGGATATCAAGTTTGGTATTTATTACTTCATCATGGTTGAATGTAGGACACATTACATTTTAAAATACTATCATATATATATTTCCTAAGTTAAAGTAAATACATCTTTTTATAGATTTTATCCATTACTCTTCTTTTCTCCTTTCAGCACAAAATAAAATCTTTTCTATACTTCACTTATATTTTCTCACTTTACAAATTCACAAACACTAAAATATGAAATAAGTGGTTTTATTTTTTTTCTATTGATTGCATCAACCAAGTACTGAGCTTATCCATTTGTGTTCATCATTATACTCCAATGAAGCTTCAGTTAACCCTTTTTGAAGAATTTCAGAAGCCCTTATAAATTTTGCTCTTAGTATATTTAACTCTATTCTTGCCTATTTATAATACCTTTTTTCCCTTTATTTATAGTTTGTTTATTTCATTGAACAGTGACATATGTCTATTAAAAAATGAGAAGGAAAATTACCAAAATGAAAAGAATTCATAATCCAAATAACCTTTTCTATTTTTCTTTGGCATAATTTTTATCTTTGTTCAGTCATATTTTGTAAGATTTCCCAAGTGGACATAAATATTGTCTAAAAGAAAATTTTTTCAGAAGAAATTCCTACCTCTAGTTATAATATTGCCATAATGAGAAACATCAATGTATAACAAAATTTATCTTTTAAAATATTCAACCAAATTTCATTTGAAATAGAGCACTGGCTCCTCTGCTTTCTTAAAAAAAATTCTTCATATGGCCAATTACATAAGGTGTGGTTTATTTAAATGTCTTTTTTTTTTTCAGGATATTTGTGAGAAGTTGTAGTATGTCGGGTCTTTCAGATAGTAGCTTTCCTATTCTTTAATTCCTAACTGTGATGCATATCTCTAATGCCTGGAATATATCTGCAGAAGTATTAATATTTTAAGGTAAACTCACTTTTTAAAAATTCCATTGACTTACATAATGATACAAATAGTAATAATGATTAACATTTATTTACTACTCTCATTATTTTACTTTATAAAGCATTTATTTAAATGTTTTACCCATTATTTTATACAGAAATATTTGTTTTCTTATTACTTAGTCAGTTTTTAAAAATTCCACTTTTTAAAAATTCCACTTTTTAAAACTCACTTTTTAAAAATTCCATTGACTTACATAATGATACAAATAGTAATAATGATTAACATTTATTTATTACTCTCATTATTTCCTCATTGCTGTCTTCCTCCTTCTCTGGTGAATTAAAAGCCTTGCTTAAAAATATTTTCTTACCCTCTCTCCTATCATCACATTTAGCAACTTCAACATCCAAATTATGAACATACTAACAATCTGGTCTTACCTCTTCCCTCTCTTCCATTTCGATACCTGCACTTTGGCAATTCACCAGCATTTCAGCATTTTGGATCTCAGAAACCTTAAGATCTATATAACTTAAAAAAATATATCTCAGAATTGGACACTATAGTAGGCCCCTACTGGAATAAGCGATTCAACCTCTCTCTCTCTCTCTTTCTCTCTCTCTCACACACACACACACACACACGCACACACACATTACATATATAGAATACAGCATCTTTTGACACACCGCAATAGCCAAAAGGATATATCGAGAAGATGCTGAATTTGCTTTGAGTGTATTGTTTGGTTATGAATAACATGGAATGTTGATTTGGGAAGCCCAGAAGAAAATAGAAAGTATGTATCTTAAACTTCATAAGGAGACTAAAGCTGTATGTATGCATTTAAATTAATCTACTTTCAAGTGAACTTTAAGGTTCTGAGTTAAAGTTTTCTTTTTTCTTAAAGGTCTATTTCCTTTAGTGATACAATACAAACATTGTCATTTTGAGTTCCTGTGGTAGGTTAAAAGCTGTTAAAATAATGACTATCTGAAAATGGGGTGGATTATATTTGAGATTATTTTGTTCCAAAATATGATGCTAATCATGCACTCTACCTCATTTACTCATAAATAAAATTTTGGATTTTGTAAATTTAAAAATAACATCACGTAAAATAATCGTTATGATTTTCTGTTGACCACAGCTAGAATTTTAAATGCATATGTCTAAATCTTTATACATTTGTATTTTATTTATATTTAAGTAAACATAAGAAACATCATAACTTTACTTCTCCAGTAAAAAACTCTCATGTTGAGATTTATTTTATGAGGCTTGACCTTCAAATTACTGATTTTTTTTTTCTGTTCCTAGAGATTATTCTTAAGGGATTTAGATCCTTTATAACTGAGCTAACACTGGTAAACCTTAACTTTCTATGTTAATTAAAAAGCTCTGATATGCTTTCTGAGGTGTTATCTGACTATGCAAGTTAATATTATTTCTCTGCATAAATTAATTTTTGTCGTAAATAGATTTATTGGCAAATACCACACTACACAATAGGATAAAAAAGTAGTGAGTATCTAACTTCACATTTGAAAGACGTGGACTCCAATTAGTAGAAAGTAAGTTTTAAAAGTGTTTCCATCTCAGAATTTTACTTTTAGTTACGTTGTGAATAAAACTAACAGTTATTGAAAATCAATGTTAGATGCAATATTTATCTCTGTATCATTCAATTGCCTATTTTTGCTAATATCTTTCTGTGTTACAAACGCTGTTGAAAAGTGGAATTGTTTTTACTCTGTATTACACCCAGGAATCAAGACCAAGAATACCATATAGATGAAAGAGACAAAGGTGAGCCCTTACTGTAGACCTTATGGAGACTGCTACATGTGTCACTGGAAATTCTCAAGTTGTCTAAACTAGGAAGCTAATCATAGATAACTTTATCTTTTCTTTTCCTATGAGCATTAGGAAGTTTTTTGTGATAGCTGTTGAAAATATATCTTATTTGACCAATGCAAAACTCATTCTGTATCTAAATAGTTTGCTTATGAGAGATGTAGAGGAAAAATATTTCTTATTTATGAGCAAAATATTACACCGATCCAAAAGATTCCACCTCTCTTCTTCAGTGATGCTTGCAATTCCCTTTACCAGGAGCAAAGACCTTTTAATTTATAACTTGAAGAGAAGCTTAAAGAATCTTAACACTGATTTAAAAGTACATTAAGACATAGCACAATCCACTTTCTTGGTATTCATGATGAAATTTCAGAGAGAAGGAAAGAGTAAAGAGACCTTGGTTATTTAAAAAGGAGGTGAGGACATCTGTAAGAATGGCTATTATCAACAAGACAAGTAACAAGAAGTGTTGGAGAGATTGTGGGGAGAAAGGAATCCTCAACACCAGTGGTGGGAATGTAAATTGAAAAGCAGTACAAAGGTCCTCAAAAAATTAAGAATAGAATTACCATATTATCCAACAATCCCTCTTCTGGGTATCTACACCCAAAATTTGAAAACATTTATGCGTAAAGATATATGTACCCCAATGTTCACTGAAGCACTATTCATGGTGGCCAAGACATAAAAACAACCAAAGTGCCCTTTGATAGATGATTAGATACAGCAGATGTGATACATATATACAATAGAGTATTACTCAGTCATGAGAAAAGATGAAATACTGCTATTTGTGACAACATGGATAGATCTTGAGATAATCATGCTAAGTGAAATAAGTCAGACAGAAAAAGTTGGGAACCATATGATTCACTCATATGTGAGATGTTAACACTGAAAGCAACAAACTCATAGTAGATACCAACAGCAGTATGGTGGTTAGCAGAGGGAATAGAGGGGTGAGGGGGAGGTAGATAAAGGTAAAGAGGGTCAAGTATATGGTGACAGAAGATTTGACTTTGGGTGGTAAACACACAATGCAATTTACAGATGATGTATTATAGAATCATACACTTGAAACCAATAAAATTTTGTTAACCAATGTCACCCCAATAAATTTAATTTAAAAAATGAAATGAGAAAAAAATAGAAAGGAGGTGAGCAGTAACAACTGGATTAAACAAATTTTGGCCAATTCAGTGTGTACTTATAATTAGCTCTGCTAAGTACTTGTCCTAAACTATGACTAATATAACTTCAGGCAGATAAATAAGGAAAACATTTTCCTTTCAGTTTTATCTGCACTGCATTTTTCTTCAGTGATACAGAAGTTAGTGGCACGTCTAGCAACAAGCCGATCCCTGGCAGCAGAGTGCAGGGAGCCAAGAGGAGACTAGCCATGATGAAGGCTATTGCTTTCTTCTTTCCAGGTAAGTGTCTCTGGGAGCTCATCCCTGGGGCTCCTCTTAGCCAGCTGCTCCTCTTACTCTCTCTCCTCCCTTATCCAGCACAGGACAGCAGTGATGCATTAATGGCTCAGTGCTGGGAACACCATGGTGTGCATGATGGTATTCAGAAATCATCCTCACATGCTTTTGCTGTGCAGTTCATTTTTTAACAAAGGACTAGAAACGAAAATGTGGATGTGAGTGAAAGAGGAGAGCAGGGGGTGAAAGACCACTTTGTAGCAAATGAATTACATTCAAAGTCAATTTTAACTAATTCTTCCTGTGGCTATTAAAAGAGCTAGTGTTACACAGAGTCACAAACCAGTCCTTAGAAAATGAGTATCAGTGAGAGATCCACTTCTGGGCATAAAGCATCCTCTTTAGAGAAAATCATTCGTGAAGTCCATGTATTAAGTTTGTTCTCCCTATTCTGAGTCAGGTTTAAAAAATATAACAGAAAAGAAAGAAAAACTGTTGGATTTATTCATTTTAAAGAGACCATAAATTGACCTCCCACTGATGACACAGTACTCAGTAGGGGAAAAACAACAACAACGAAAAACAAAACAAACAAACAAACAAAAAAAAAACAAAGAAACCCTTCACAGACAATAACAGAGATTGCTTCAGTTCAATTTCCTCTCATACACAGTATCTTGCTTTATATTTTAGTCCCATAATACTTATTAGAAAAATTTCAAAAACATTATCAAATGACTGTAAATAAATTCCTAATGCACATGGGCACAAAACATTTTTAATAACTTCTTTGTCCTATTAGCTGTAATGTAAACTTTATTGTTTACTATTTTATTTAAGTCTGTCCTTCCTTCTTTCCCTCCTTCCCTCCCTCCTTCCTTCCTTCCTTCCTTTCTTCCTTCCTACCTTCCTTCATTCCTTTCCTTTACCAAAAGCCCTATTCTAAGCTGTGGCACATAACAGGAAAAGCTAAATTTCTTTTCCTTAAAGATCTTATACTAATAGTTTCATTTATTAGCCTTTACCTTTAATGTGGGGTCTTATACCCTTAATTCTACTGCAACATACAGTGACAGCATCTACTTTAATTGCACTAGAAAGGAGAGTCTCAGAAAAGTACCTTTATTTCCAGTTATCTAGTCTATTAGCTGCTTCGTAGAAACTTCTTGGAGGTGACCCCTTCAAGATATGCACATCTTGCCATCAACAATCCATAAGAGACTCTGAAATGGGGTGTGAGAACTTGCAACATTTTACTCAGTATCTTGGGAGACACCATAATCACGACCCCTTAAATTTACTGTCTTTGTAGACAACTTGCTATGGGAAAGGGGGACTTTGGAGTTAACTCAGCAGCTTCTGCAAATGAATGTTCCATGAGAGTATTACTGCAGCCCCCAAGAGGGGACATTAGTCTAGCTCTTCATTAGCAAGGGTGAGAAAAAGCTGTCCTCTGTGTTCCTGGATAGGCAGACTTTATTCCAGTAGGAGTTTCTCTCTGGAATTCAATTTTCTGAAATTCTTAGTGCTCCCAAAATCAGACTTGTCTTTAATGGAAATGGGATAAGGGGAGTCTGAAAGTGTCAAGTGCAGAGTTTTATTTTTCAAGGAGACTATGGGTTTACAAATTGCGAGGGAAAAAAAAAAAAGAAAAAATTCCTTTAAGCAGAATTAAAGTGCAATTGTAAAAGTCCAACGCATTGCAATTTGACAATGTGCACTAACTGATAATGCCACCCACTTGACTCATTTACCAATTTAAGGTTATTTTGTAATCTCCCTGTGAGCTTTGCAACATAATAGCAAAACTCTGTGTGAGTGTGTATGTGGGTTTGCATGCATGTATGTGTGTATTGCTCTCAAACAGCAAATAACTTCCTACAATGCTTAAGAAAATATAACAACTCCTTCCCTCTCCTCTTTTATAGCAATGATATTTGTGTAGAGGCAATATTTTTCAAAGTTAAGTTCTAGGGCAATGTGTGGGAGAACAAAATGTAACTGAAATTTCAAAAGCATGTAAATGTTTAAGAAAAAAATTGAGAAAAGGGGAAATATAGATAAAATTACTGAAAATATTAAAATTCAAGTAAAGTAAAATAGAATCTGAGTAGGAAAAAACTTCACTATTTGTTATAAAAGTATTAAAAAGATACTTGATTTACTAATCCACCTATTCCTAAATATAAAGTGAATACCTGCTAAAATCATTCTAAAATAAGTTTGTCTTTTTGTACTACTACAAAAACATGCTGATAATAGTGAACCATAAGTGCACACTGGCTTTCCTTTATTCAACTTTTATGTTCCTTATATTTTAGTTTTGAAAATATCTAATTTATTAGATATAACCTATATATACTAATTAGAGAAAGAGATTTTGATTGGGATTTCTATTCATACTTAAGATGGATATCGTGAGACATGCTAAACTCAAATCAGTGATATCATTTTATAATACTTATAAAAATTGACTAATGAATAAAGCACAGCATTTAAAAAAGTTCCAATAGTGATCTCTGTCAGGTAAATAAATGCAGAGTGCTTACTTATCATTATGCTTGATTTGGGCCTTTACAAAGAAATCTATATAAATTCTCATGCTCTAAGAATTTGAAAGTGAAGAGATGAATTGCCATATTAATTTGGTATGTTTTTTATACCACTGAATATTTTAAGAACTTCATAGAATATATAGCTTAAAACATAAGGTCAGTGAGAGGTGGCCCTCTTGGCTCTGAACAATTCTAACAGTGGGGAATTCATTGCAACACAAGAGAAACTGATCCTTTAACGAAGGGCTCTGAAATATTTCTCTCGTCTTCTAACCAATAGGCCGAATTTTATTTTCTAAAGCAATCACATCAAATTTATCATACCTTGTCAGCTCTTAGAATATGTAAAGCCACTTGTCCTAGTTTGCGCCCTTAAATTTCCAAAGCTATCCTGTTATTTTAATAAACCCTATTTTTATATTACATCTTACATGATGGTATTTATTGCCAAGCCTTATATCCAATTACTTTCAACAAGCTTGCCCTTTGATCCTTTTCTACCATGTAGCTTCTTAGCAATTCTAGAAATCTCTATGCTTCTCTCTCTTTAGTCTACATTTTTTCTCTCCTTTGCCCACCCTTTTCCACTTAAGACTTTTTTGGCCTCTATTTGTTGTTGTTGTTTGTTTTTTGGCCTAGTCTCCACTGTATTGGAAGCTTGGTTGGTACTACTTCTTCCTTAATTGGGCTCAACCTCACTTCTAAACACCACATTTGGGATCTCCTCCCACAGACTCCCACACATATCCACAGTCTTAGGGCAGCCCCATCCCGGTTGCACACCAACCTGGTTGAAGGAATATGACCTAAATCAGCATTCAGACATCCTAGATTTCTCAGCGAGATTTCTGAATAATTATTCCATGAGTTCCATGTCCCAGAGGTTCCATTTTGTTCTTGTCTCTGGGCCTGAACGGAACAGCGCCGAGGTGTGCTGAGATTTCACATTCGTGGCAAATTATGGCTAATTCAAGCGCAGTGGAGAGGCCTTTATGCTGAGCTGGTGAGCGTGTACCTCTTCTGATTGCCCATTGACAGCCTTCTTAGCCTCTTGTACAGGCTTCTCGCAGTAGCTTTCTAGTTAAAAAATTAATTTTTTGGAGGGTCGATGCACCAAAACATTTCTCCTCAGGGGCTTGGCACCTTATTTAATGCAGAATTCAAAGTGGCAGGATGCTCCAGCCATTGGAATCATTGGAGCTACTAGAAAAAGAGAAATTCACCAGCACTGGAGACCCTCTTTTTCCCTTATGAGATGACTGTAGTATGACATAATAAATTATAAGTTTGAAAGGGGCCAACGTGTACCGAATTTCTGACTGGGTAATGTCCTTCTTTTATCTAAGTAGGTTGGACTGTTGCTAGAAGTTTATTGGCACATCCATTCTAGCAGAATCGAGATCTGTTTCTGTGACTCTACTCAGCATGGGATAAACATAAATTTTATACTCGGAATATAAAAGAAGACAGAGTTATTGACCCATATAAGAATAAGAATAGAATGACTAGATATATATTATTTTTGCTTCAAAAAGTCTTCAAATAAACCCTACATGATAAACAATGTGAGTCTCTGAAATTGCTATCTTTTCTAAGCAGGCGACTTAGCTCCAGATAGAAATTGCTGATAAGATCGTATCTTTTTGAAGTTTTTTACTAATGACTCATAGTCATTGGATGAAGAGTTAATTCAGTGGGAAAATCTAATGGTCCTTACCCTCTAGCTCACTAGAGTATCTAATAGAACCCATCTGTGGGGCCTCTTCTCAGGCTGAAGTTATTAGAGACAGCATAATTGGTGGCTTTGAGGATCAAGCCGTATAGTACATTGGACTGAAATTTCCACCTGACCTAAGACTGAATCCATATTGAGGAGCTCTGCTAGTAGATAGTTCCAGGTAATGTTGGGGTTCATGTCCATGGTACTTATCCCATGCAACTACATACGTTAGAGCAAGGTGAGACACATGCCACTTTATTGTCCATTGTGCATGGACTCTCCTAGCTGTAAGCCCACTAATTCTAAGCTCACTCCACTCCACAGTTTTAAGTTTAGACTCGTACTTGAATTTTTTAAGCAGCCACATAAGACTGTTGCTTTATATCAAGGTTGTGGAAAACTAAACCATGAGCACATTTTTATAAAATTTTCTGTTAATCCAGATCTTCATACAGCCTGTTCCTGTCAAAATATTTTTCTTTATTAAATCAAAACTTTACATTTATCATTAGTCTAGAAGAAGGAGATATTTGGATCCTGAACTCAGTCACTTATGAGCTTTCCTTTCCATATCTGCCTTCCTTTTATATTATGATAGTTATGGTTATTTCCTTTTTACATTTAATTTATTCTCTTACCAATGATTTTTTTTCTCCCATGTTCAAACTGATTTGAAAGGTATTAATTAATACTTGGGATTAATTAGAGAGAAATCCTTAGCCATATTCCTTGTGATTCAAAAGATAAACATAGGACTCTAACGGCTTAGCACTGCCCTAGTCTAGTCAAAATGGATTTTGACACAAGGCGTCAAAACCAATTCTGCATAACTGTGCTCCAAGATGGCCAGAGGCTGAGGAAATGGTGTGGCATAAGTAGCTTGGACTTGCTTTTCCTCAAGTGCATATTTATCTAGTACCAATATTATCAACAAAATATCTCGACTCAATATCTCTATTGTGGCACCTTACATAAAGACACTCTTATCAGGAAAACATGACTGAAATATTCTTGACTATCCATCTGAGTTCAATGATGAGAAAAATTGAACAATTACATCTGTGAGAACCACCGGTAAGCCTGGAAAAGACTATAGTTTTCAGTCATGGGATTTTGGGGTCAGAGTTATGCCAAATATTTGCTCAATTTGATCATTTTCCCATATAGACCCAAGCAGAATAGTTTCATGAAATGGCAATAAAGTATTTCTTCTTCAAGATATTTTACTTAAAATATATTTCAAGGATTGTACAATATAACTCTGACAATTACCAGCATACAGATGATTCCTTATGAAAAGGTAATATACTTCAAGTACACTAAAAATACTTTCAAAACTGCTAGCACCTCATGGGAAAACTTTAAAGAGTGTGTTCAGAAAATTCTATTTATTCTGCTGCTTTTATTTTTCATATTCTTTATTGATTTGGACAATGATATAATTCTTAATTATTCTAAGGGTCTCATATATGTTTTGCAACTTCTTCCTCTTATTCTATAAACATCAAATTTGCTCAACTCTATACCATCCTAAAATTAAATTTCATTTCCTACATCCTATTGCAATCAATTTCTACACAAAAATGGAAATTCAATGACATTTTGCATTACATTTTTAATAATTTCACCACATCACTGCTTTCTATCACGTTTTTGTATTTTTTCTTTTTGTATAGCATTTTTCTCAAGACTGTTAATACTTTAAAGACAGATATTGTGTATATCAATACTTAACACAGTACCTGGCATATAGTAGGTCTTTAATAAATGTTTTTTTGAATCATTTGAGATTATAGTTTGAACAGTCTTTACCCATGAAATGATCACAACTTGATTTTTATTGATTTACACTTCCTGTTACTTACCTCTCAAATTTTATTTAAATAAGATTTGAATATCTGGGTAAAACTATTAGATTACTGTTATAAATTACTGTTTTTCTCAACAATGTTTGAGAATTTGCTACTCTGATTTAATTCTCATCAGAGAACAGAATATTTCTTTGGGGTTATTATAACATATACCCTGGGCAATTTTCCAAGTTGTTTTGCTAAATATTTTCAAGTTAATCTGATCTACAATAAACTTTACCTAGTAAAAATTATAATTAATTTATGTACAATCACCAGAATCACTTTAACTATCTCATTTATTCTTACCATCTTTATTATCCTCCATTCTACTAAAGAAATGGTAAATATGATTCACTTTTTATCAAATATTCTCAGAGTTTGGTCATAGACATAGCTTGTCATGGAAACCAAGGGATTGATGTTCCTTTTTAATACACTACCTAATTTCCATTGGAACTATAATTTCTTTTAGGCCTTGGGCGTATGAACCAGTTCTATTTTCATGGATTCATTGGGTTGTCAAAAGTTAAGGGCAAAGACTTGACAAATCATCTTTGGGATAAAGTGAGTTTAAGAAACATTTGTTTTCATGGCTTCACATAGTTAAAATAAAGGAAGAACAGTGCATAGTTTATGGCCTGTTATAGCAGTAAATGTGTTTGTGAAACCTATTCTTCAAAATTTTTCCCCCTATATGGCATACATTTAAATACTAAGACCCAATTTGCCTGCATTTCTAATTTCAGCTCTCTGGAATTAAATGGACAAAGTAGTGCCAACACCACATTCTACTATACAATTCTTTACTCTACCTATATACAATGCCAAACATCTAATCTTATCTCTAGGATAAATTAGACTCTAAAATAATATGACAACTATTTTCAGAATTTCAGGCTCTTGGAGATTATATAAGTTTCTCTATCTATCTACCTATCTATCTACCTATCTATCTACCTACCTACCTACCTACCTACCTACCTATCCATCCATCCATCCATCCATCCATCGGTCTATCCATCATCCATCCATCCATCCATCCATCTATCCATCCATCCATTCAACTTTTATTAATTACTTTCCATGGACAAAGTACTTTCCTGGACATAAAAAAAAAACATTAAAATGAAGACAAAACTACACTTAATTTCTGTCAAGGAAGAGAGTTCCTCATAGGAAAGACAACTTGTGTAGTGGATAAAGTAATAGTAAAACTTACTATAATAATTTTTACCTGTTGTGTGTGTTCATGAACTCAGGTATAAGAACTTTAATTTTATGTGTTTAAAACATTTGTTAATTATGATGGAGGCCCATTTTACCAATTTGGTAGAAGCATTCAATCTCTATTATGGCTATGGTCTCCTACTCCTTTTCCAGGGGTTCACTTATGTTCTAGGAGTATTTATGAAATGCCAGAATACTACTGGGGAGTGGATGCAGGAAAACCCTTCAATCTTACATCATATTCTCGCTTGAGAAAACCTGCAACATATATTTTAAAAAATTATTTCAGCTAACAATGATTTGGAAACCTCTCAAGATCTGTCTGAAGTAGCTGCTTTCTACTTTTCATGCTTTGGGATGGCATCTTCTCACCTATAAGCATATAATATTAAGTGATGTAGATTTCACCAATTTCATTTGGTTTCATTATGCTCAAAACTACCTATCTTCATCTATATACTGGAAATTTGCATCTAGAGTTATCTTTATTATCAGTAGTAGCAGTAATAGAAATAAATGTAATAAAAAATTAGCTGAGTTGAATCCCATTCACTTGGTGCTTTGCCCACAGACTCTACTGTGTCAGACTTTCTGTCATCTCCAGAGATACCTTTGCCAGTGTTGTTTCCTAAACTTGAGACACTATCATCCCATTTTGCCTAATACCTACTCAGCCTTCTTGTTTCAGAATATACACAATTCTCTAATAAGCCTTTATTGACTACTTCAAGACTGAAATAAGTTGCCTTCCTATATACTCTTTATGTACTTTGTACCAACTGTTACCCTAGAACATAATATATTGTAACAAAATTACCTGTCATTTCAACTAGACAAAAAGCTCTTTAAAAGGACACACTTTTTTCATAGCCACTCCCCCGCCCCTCCCAGTCCCCAGTGTTTGCCACAGAGCCTGGGATAAAGGCTTGAATAACAGCACGGGCATATTTTCCCATTTCAAAGGACAGATGCGCTTTTTCTATCAATTATAGGATAAATTTTAATAAGTTGATATTATCCATTTAGTGTTTTTCAATATTTCTTGGTACTAATGAATGAAACACATGAAGGGTCCCTATGAGCTCTTGGTGTCTCTACTTAGGGAGACCAGAACTGTGACCTGGTCATATGTGTAATACATACAGATCCCCTAAAGTGATCTGTTTATTCTCAAGGAAAAGGATTTGCAAATTTAGCAGCAATTCAAGTATAGCAGATCTTCAAAAAACATTGTTCTGCTCAACATTGTTTCATTATAATGTTTATGAGAAGAAAAAAAAAAAATGATTCCTGGCCAGGGCCACTGTATATTCTCCTCATGTCTGCGTGGATTTTCTCTGGAGACACTGGTTTCCTCTCATGTCCCAATGACGGGCATGTGAGGTGGATGAATTGTCCCAGTCTGAGTGAGTGTGGGTGCGGGTGTGAGTGACCCTGTGATGGAAGGGCGTCCTGTCCAGGGTGGGTTCCTGCCAGGTACCCTGAGTTGCTAGGAGGGGCTCTGACCACCCTTGAACTTAAATAAGAGGATTGAAAAATAATGATATTACTTGTTTTTATTAATTTTTCTTAAATGTACGCGTAACTCTTGTTTATTTCCGTGTTTAACATTAGAAATGTTTTGGGTCTTTATTTAGAAATTTGGTGATGTTTTTGTGACCAGAAATATATTCCACAGACACTCAACTTTTGTTTATATCAATTAGCCTCCGGTAAAATTGATTTTGTTATACCTCATATCACTTAAAGTTACAGTTTCCAAAAACCTACCAATATTGCTAAGGACTTACTGTAATATCATTATAAAGCACATATTACCACATGATGATGTCAGGTCCCTGACAGCATGCCAAGCCTTGGGGGTAGTAACCTGGTACTCCTCACCAAGCAGAGCACCAACTAACAGATTAAATACAGTGCTTACGAGGACTGTCCACTCCCTCCCCTCAGCCATGAGGATGTCTGCATTTCCATGTCTGCTAGCTCTATTGTGACACTCACAGCATGTCTTCTGCAGCTGATGACACACGTGGATTAAGAAAAAGGTAATTATATCCACACATCTTTACAAACAGACCCACTTTCAAGTATCATCTGAAGTATAGTTAGGTAAGCTCAAGGGTTTAAACAGCCAGGCCTTACTGCACATGATACCACTACTCTAAGCTCTGGAAATCTGTTTGCCTTAAGTAATCTTCTTCCTTCTCTTTTTGCTCCCATGTTTCCACAATGCACTCTGCAACCAAAAGAGGACATAGGCCTCAGCCACCCTTCTGATTATTTCCTTCCACCTTGCCATACTTAAAACTTGGCTGTCTCCTGATGACAATAATTTCTATGATCTCATCTAGGGGTGTTATTCATTTTCTCAAACATCAGAATTGGGAGGAAGATGGTATCAAGAGCAACGCAGGTTCTAGACCATCCTTCTGTGACTATCTTTTTAAAATAAACTAAACACACAAACACCGCTTTGACATTCACGTTCCCTTTGGTAGATCTGCTTCCTGTTACCTGCCTACTTTCTGGATTCTCTGCTCAAAGTACAGTTTGCCACCTGGCATCCTGTCTTTTTCTCTAAGACTTTTGTCATCTCAGATGATTCTGATCTGCTGATCGGTGACCTTACGTAAATGACCCGATCAAAGCAATAATTTTAAATTTCAAAGCCATTAAATTTTACTGCTAGTTCTCTAGCTTAAAGAAATGACATCTAATAATTAGCCATGTCCAGCTGCTTTATATTATCAAATAAAGCAAAAAAAAACAACCAAAAACCCACAAGTAAAACAAAATTGCTGATCACTTAGAATCCAATGTCTTAAGGTGAAAATGTATTCTTTTAAAGAGACTGAGTTAACACTTCCATGTTAGTGTCTCAAATTGGAATCTATCCTTTTGTATCCCTTTATAGGGTTAGATTAGTAAAAGCAACTTCCAAAAATCCAAAATATTTTCTTAGGTACTTGGTCTTCAGTTAGTTAAAGATTCTTTGTTGACAATAGACACATTATCACCTCCTGGATCAAAAACATAGGCTTTCCATATAGCATGGCTAACTGAAAGACAGATGAGCATTGCTAGCCTTTAATAATTACTTCTTACAAAATAAATATTACGCATTTTGTTATTTATTTAACACACACTAAGAGCGACATAAAAACCTAGACACTTGCTGAGAAAGAACAATGCCTTTTTAATCATTCCTACTAATTTTAATGATTGATTTAACAGTTTTGATCATCAGGCAATTGTTCTACTATTAGAGATATAAGGATAAAGTACTGAAGCTCTGAGCAGGATATTACATTTTAAAAGAAGTCAGGATATTTCCCAACCTTCAGATATATAATGCAGAGAGAAGAAATTTAATGACCTAACTACTTTTTAAATTATTGTATATAGAAATTAATATAAAAGTACTATTATGATAAGTAATTGGTTTTCTGCTTATATTTTTTTATTTATTCTTATTTAAACTGGGTTGTTTTTTGTTATGTGTATAGATTTTAAATTATATATAGATACAGTCTCTCTCAGTCTCCCTTCCTCTCTGCCTCCCTTTCTGGTCTCCCTCTTTCTCTCTCTGGCTGTTTATTCTATTATCAATCTATCTATAGATAAGAATAATATACATCAGAATTTTATATATACATATAATTTTCCCTTTGAAATGTTTTTAATAATTTATTTTGCCTCATACATCTTTTATGTCCATATTGTTCTTCTTTCTCTTTTTTCTTTAGTATTTGAGGATATATTTTTAGACACCAAGGTGGTATGATCAGAGTCATCATGGCTGACTACCACAGCACCTATCTAATCAGGATTCACATGGAGATATTTACTGTAATAGGAACATATGCATTAAGAATGTAAAGATGATCTGAGAAAATATCTTAAGAAATGGGTTAACATGAAGATGTCCTGTGACAATCCTTGTACTATGTCTAGGGAGCTCAGGGTACACATCACTTATTTATAATGTTTATACATATTTTTGTATTTTTAAAACAGCATACATATTTATGTGTTAAATATATGTTTTAAATATAACAATTTCATCATAGTTAATAAAATTTTAGCAGAAAGATAAATAATAAAATAAGCTAGTATATTTAGTAAAAGAAACATATGGGCTATATTCTGTTAAGTTCACTATCCCAAGCATCCAAATTCATAAATTCATAAATTAATTTAATTTATGGTTAGATGATCTATAAAAAAGATGACTGATATACATTATTATGAGTTTGAAAAGGAAAATATCCTCAATCATCATAAAATAAATCAGCTAAATGATAACTGTGGCCTCTGTTTACAGAGTAAGAAAAGTATTCAGAAAAAATTCCAAAACAGTTTCAACAACAAATGCTGAAACTAAACAAACTATAAAAAGTATTATTTAAAATAGTCTAAGTATCTCATTCCCAAGCCATTCAATTTACTTAAGGGTTTAGTTTTCTTACCTGATTCACCTTAATTTTTAAAAAGTAGTACTGTCTACAGCCATGCCACCCTGAACAAACCTGATGCTGTCCAATCTCAAAAGCTAAGCAGGGTCAGGCCTGGTTAGTACTTGAATGGGAGACCATCTAGGCAGAACAGGTGCTGTAGGCATGAAAAATAAAAATAAGGGATTGTAAATTGACAAGGTCCTTGCAATCTGTGAGGTCGACCAACAGTTGCCTCTCCTAAAAAAAAAAAAAAAGATACTAATAATTCCCTATGTTCAAATGAAATTTTAATATTTTTAAATAGCTGTTAAACTACTACCTATTAATCAAGTAGTTCTCTGTCTTGTATTGTGAATATTTTATTAAAGAGAAATTTTCTTTAATTAGTTAGCATTAGTGAAGTGTCTGAAAAGATGTACTGTTCTTTGATTCAGAGATGAGATAACATATGTGGATCAATATAGTTGACCCACGAACAAGTGGGAGTTAAGTGTGCCAATCTCACCCCCCCACCACCAGGTGAAAATCTGCAGATAACTTTGACTTCCTCAAAACTTAAGTTGTCCTTTGGTATCTACAAGGAATTGGTTCCAGGATCCCGCAGATAACAAAAATCCACAGATGCTCAAGTCCCCATATAAAATGGCAAAGACCGATGCATAGTCTGCTTGCTGCATCTGTCAATTCCCAGCCATGACTGAAACAATACAGTTATTTCTTGAAAAACATCTCAGTATAAGCAGACCTGCACAGTTCAAACCCGCATTCTTCAAGGGTCAACTGTACTTATTTTTCTTCTTACCTGTTATTTTGATATGTCACCACTCCTCTAAATTAGAAAATAATATCATCAAACTGAACAAATAATAGACTGAAAGTATTTTTATGGAAGGATATTGATTTTGGAATGTGATATTTAAAATTAGAAAAACAATAAAACCAACTTAAAATCTTCAAAACAAACTAAAGAACTCATACTAAAATGGCAGAGCCGATTTCTTCATAGAATTCTTATTTAAGGCATACTGAGTTTGTATTTTTGACATGATTTTCAAAGAGCCAAATTTAGCCTTAAATTTTTTTTGTTTAAGAATCTCATGCATTTATTTTATCAGTATAGGTAGGCTTCTAAATAAAAATTCACATAATGTAACTATTTGTATTTCTATTCATATATTGTTTTCATCTCTTGTTCTTAACCTCCCATTCCAAAAGACACAGACACACTCATAATAATTTAAAATGTTAGGAAACATATTGAACAACAAAAAATAAAGTTATGTATCTTCTAGCATATTTAGGACAAGAATATTATTTAAAACTAAGAAACTGAAGAAAATTGTATTTACCATATAATTTAAAAAACACAATGTAAAAGCTTCAGAGAAAGTTCCTCATGAAAAACAATCATGACAAAAGAGTACTTGAATGACAATATAAAAAAAAAATTAAAAGCAGAGAATTAATCTTTGTCTTTACACACACTGGCCGATGCTAACACAATTGCAGAAACCATGTATTTAAAGCTACATTTTATAAAACCTTACTGGCAAAAATCAATAGAAAGCTTTAGTGGGTAGAATGTGTGTAATAGTAACAAGCAGAAAGGTTAGTGTAGAAGTTAATGGTTCTATCAGGAATAAAACAGAGTTAAAATGTGAAGGAAAGGTCTACCACAAGTGGTTCATTAACCTTTTAGAACCCTAGTGTATCCTCGTGGTAAAGATTACAACAAATCTGACTCAGAGTCTCTTAGCATTTGCTAATACTCCAAGTCAGCACAGCATTATACACATTTCTTATGATAGAATTATTTTCATTAAAATTATTTGTCAATGCTAAAAACTGAAACGACAGAACTAGATTGCAGAGGGCATCAGTAAGCTCATACCATAAAGTTTAAATTTTTATTGTTTTTGTTGTTGTTTTCCTTCATGTCTTTTTGCATCTGAAACAGCTTCAGACGTAGTCATATTTTCAATGACTTAATTGTGCTTATCTCAGAATTCTGTTAATTTTTGGCTTACTCCTAGCATTGATTGAATACTGAGAAGGGCAAGGAAGTATTCAGACCATATATGCATCATTCAGAGAAATAAAATAATATTGTTATTTTTTTTTAATAAAAATATATTCTACAACCTCTGAATCACCTGGACAAAGTGTTTTTTTTAAAAGGATGAGGATCTGACTTACATTGTAATAATTCAGAGGTACAATTATGGTAAAAAAAAAAAAAAGCCACAGTTACACACACATTGGCATTAACAATGATTTAATGTCTTTGGATAAAATTTAGTAACAATGTTATCCTCTTGTTTTCTGTTATCATCTTTGATTATTTTTCAACCTTGACAAAAGAATTAAAAAGAAAATTTCCAACCCCTAACTTCCTCCTTGCAGAGTATTCTTTCTGCTTCCCTTCTTCTCCCTGTTCTCCCTCTAATATTTCTTGCTTTCCTTTTAGCAAATTTCAGGGTAGAAGTTTAAATGAGCAGCTGCCACAGCAGGCACTGCCAATGTTCTCTGGCCAATCAACCAACAGGAGGTACTCTCGTACAGGATGGCTGGCTCCCCTTCCGAGACAGAACTAACCTCTGTGACAAATTCAGAGTCCACCAGCTTGGGGCCTGAAATCCCAAACCTTACTTTCCTTCCAACTTTTCCAGTTGGTAATCTATCCTGCTGGGCTGATTCTTTTAAAATTTCCATATAATCCAAAAATGAAGTCATTTTTATTCCTTCCTCCGTTTTTTTTTCTAAGAAGGGAAAATTCAGTTCACAATTAGGGGAGGAGTAGTTTTTGGATTCTTTCCCCTACATGAAATCTGTTATAAATATGTCCTGCCAAAATCCTGAACAGTGATGTGCCAGTTTTGTAATAGGTTTAGTTCTCTAGTCTTTTTCTCTAAGTCCAAATTCCCTGTCATTTTATAACATTTTGTACTTGAAAACCATTCCCTACGCCCCCCAATACACACAATTTTCTTTTCAAAAAGATGATGTGGTATGTGCATGTTTTAAGCCATCCTGTCCGTGAAAGCTGAAGACAAAAACGTCAGCCTGAGCTTTGGCATAGTTTGGGACTCTGTCCTGTAATCTCATTTGTGCCTGTCCTAGAACTGTTCTTATTCACCAGAATCCTTATCTCATAGCCACAGCCAAAGGCAGCACTGTGACTCTTCGAGCACAATAGATGCACTGGTGAAAACGACATCCAGATCTTTGTTAGAGCAGACGCCATCTTTGGAAGTGACTGGTGTTGAAAACTGCTGAACCCTTAATCTGTTTCATTTCTCTTGCTTGAATGATGGTCTGAACAGTGTAACATCAGAGAACAATGGTTCTGGCTCTTTGAAATGTTGATTTTCATCTGTGCCATGATGTGATGAGCATATAAACTTTTGATATTGTTAGTCAATGATAATAAGACCTTCTACAAAGAACACCATATTTACCATTTAGTATTCCTCTAACTGGCCAGAAGCTTTGTCCATAAACATACATCAGACTTCATGAAACCTAGAGTTAAATGAGAACTTTGATTTTGCTGCAATAATGTTATTTTTTTATACTTTTGCTGTGCTTCCTTTACTTAATTTTAAACAGAAAATTTCACTGGATCTTAAATTTTTGGAACCAGAAATTTTTTTAGAGTCGAGATTCTAATTTTCTCTTTGATTTGAAACTTACCTTTTTAATGATATACTTTTATGTCTTCATGTTATATATTAAATATACAGAAATAATTTATAATAAAATAATGTCTATTTATCATAATGGTTAGCTTCAATAGGAGGCTTCATTCTAGATCATTGCCTAATTTTATCTTTGTGGCATAAACAATTTTATGAATAGTTGTAACATGGGAATATGTTATATCTAAAAAGAGTGATTATATAAAAGATAAACCCATATGACAGTTACTTATTATTATTGAAACCTTATATTTGTTTATTAAATATGATCTTTCTGTCTGCGGTACACAAAACCCAGGTGTTAATTAATTATCATCAAAGTCATCGTCTCAAAATATAAAAATGTATCTAGTTCACAACTCTAACATGTGAAGTCAAACAAATTGAAAGAAATTTTAAAATTTGGAAATAGAGGCATAACATTTTGCTGCTTTATAATAATTGAAGTTAGAAATAAATGGTTAAGGACAAAAGAGCTATGATGTCACCTGAGAAGTAGTTCTCTTTGTACTTTCTATGACATGAGGCCAATTTCTCTTATTTTCAGCATTTGCAAAACCTACATATGGGGGACATTCTTGGAGAGGTTTCATATTTCATGGTGTAGAACAGGAATAACTATCTTACTTTGTTTAGTTGATGATTTCATTCAGAAATCTAGACTCCTACATCATAGGTGATAGTCTGAAGCTCTCCACCTAACGCTGTTCTTAACCCACTGCCATGCAATGAAAAAAAAACTGTGTGTGTGACAATGGAGGGACTCACAGTCTCAAGGAACCTCACAGTCTGTGTGATCACAGTGAGAGACAAGTTCTCAATGAACTGGACTCAATAAGAAAAGGATTATAAAAATATGAAACTTAATTTCCAGATGCTGGAAGTAAAAAAGAACTGCTGAAGAGGCATGGTTTCTTTCTAATTAATTTGGGCAGCAGATGAAAACTTTTACAACTTAAATGAAACAGAACATATCAATCAATCAATCAATCAATCAATCAATATAAATAAATTAGCTTTTAAAATAAATTCGATTGCCACAATAGGCTATCAATCTTCAAATTTAAAAATGTACATGATACTTATTCTGTTAACTTCATTTGGAAATTCCCCTTTTTTGATATTGTTTTATTTTTCTATGACTAACAAATATATGAGAAATAAGCTTTTGATCTTCAGTCCTTACATGTTTAATGATCTCTATCCATATTCAGTGTGTACAACAGTCTAAATATAAATCTATTCATCAGTCTTTATATTCTCCAGACCTGACCACTACAGAGCAGTGTGTGATGTGGGGCAACGTGTTTAATCCCAGTGAGTTTCAGTTTAGTAATTTATGAAATGAGAACATTATATTTTTCTATTATGATTTTTTAGATTCAATTTTAAACTGTTTTCCTCTCTCTCTACCTCTCTCTATTCATTCTCTCTCCCCACCATTCCCATGAGTATTCATCCATCATTTATCTGACTATCTATCTTTCTATATGTCTATCCATTCATCTACCTATCTACCTATCCATTGATCTGCCTGTTTACCTGTTACCAAATGGAACTGGAAATAGGTTGCCAATATCTATAATACAGTAGAAAATAAAGAACGAGACAAAGGGCAAATAAGATATTAAAATTTAAAGATAGTCAGTATACAGTTAATCAATTGTACAAAAAAGCAATGAAATTCTTTTTACATTACTATACTTTTAAACTGTTTTAGATTTTTTGGGTTTTTTTTTTTGGTTTTTTTTCATTTTAGAATGTGGTTGTACCCAATTCCATATTATCACAATAATCCCTGGGTTTGTTTTAACCATCATATGGAATTGATAGAGTTGGCAGCATAAATATAATGAATGTCCTTTTGTGTAAGAGCTATAGAAGTGTCAAATATGCAAAACAGTGTATGGCATTTTGTAAAATAGTACATTACATTTTGCCAGTGTGGAAATACTCTTTTTTTTTTTTTTTTTGCAAAAATTAATAAAACTTCACTTTGCTGGTTATAAATAAAACATTTTTCAACACCCATTTTCAACATTCTTTAATATAAATTAGCTAGATGACTGAGTCACTCCTCTATTTTAATTTATGGGTGACAAAAAGTAGGATTTACTATATCTCATAGGATAAAACAAAATAAAAGGATTTAGCAGATTCAACTAAATATTGGATTTTTCTCATATCTGAACATATTCCCCAAAGTTTTGAAATTGTGAATAAACTCTGTTTCAAACCTTTGAAAGTTTAGCTTTAGTTATTCATGCTTCAGAATGCATTAATCGAATTAACATTTTAGGGTCAATTGAATTAATCCTTTACTATTCTTTTAGAAGGATAGGACCTGACCACTTTTCATTTGCTAGTTCTACAGATGATTTGACATTGTCTGTAAAAGATCTTAAGACACATAAGGGTTCCTTGGAAATATTTAAATGCAGTATTCTTAAAATTGTTAGCCTGATAGGTCTATTAATTCTTGGACTTAATTAACACATTAAACTTACTGTACTTAGGAAATATATACATATTAAATGAGCCTGCATTTTTTAAGTATGGACACTGCTACTAGTTGTGCCAAAAATCCTTTGAAAAAAATGTATTTTTATTCTTTCAATAAAATACCATTAGATAGAAAATTTGACAATATATCTCAGTTTAAGTCAGGCCAAAATTTCAAGCAATAAAAATGTTCACCATTCACTTCAGAGATCAAGGAAAAAGTATTTGGAATCTTGGGAGAATTTCAAGTCTATATTCATGATGCAGACTCCATTTCTCTGGCTCAGACAACCAAGATGAATAAGAATCCAACTCTTCAGGTTATTTTCCTTTATTCATCTTTTATGGCCATTTATCTATATACACCTACTTTGCAGGGTTCTTATGAAGATAAGTGGAATAGTTTGCTCTAAAGTGCTTATGCTCTTAGGAAGTGAGTATGCTGTAAGAGCAAATTATTATTAGCTTTATTACTGTAACAAACACAGGGGATAATTATTTTTGAGTCAAAAAAGAACAAGGCAAAGTGTGCTTCTGTATCAAAAATGACAAGGTGGGTGGTAAATGGTTTTCACTTCTATAAAGAGCAATACAATAATTTTTGCATTGCACTCCTTATAACACATATCCTCTAAAGATCTTGCTTCATGATCTCACTTTAAAATTTTCTATCTTTCTTTCCTATATAAGTTGACTAACTTTGTCTTTATCTACCTGTGTAGGTTTAGCAAAATTACAGACAATGAGTTAATTTCTTGACAAAAATAGACTGTAAAGAATTCAAGACCTCTGCACAATAATTCACTGCATTGTATATTTCCTTTTACATTATAGTTTTAATGTAAATCTGCAATTTTTTAATAGTAATTTTTCTTTGAAGTTTTTCTATAATTATTTGTTTATCCTAACCCATCTGTTTAGAGTCTATCCTAGTAGTTTTGCAGAGAAACTACTTTCTCTTTTCATATGTTCTTGAGTATTATTTTCTATAATGTATATATTTCCTAATTTACATTAATTGCATATGTCGTGTAGAGCTCTTATCAGGCTTTAATTTATTATATTTGGGATAAAAGCAAGGGAATAAATTCATTCTTTAGGTTTGGTGTTCACAGAAAAATGCAAATTAGATTCTGAAACTAACTATACATAAAAACTGTGGAGAGGTTACCAGTTTTTAAAATGCAAAACAAGTCTAGAAGACTGTTCTTCATTCTCTCACTTTTTTGTTCTTCCATCTCCTCTTTTTCATATAACCTCAACATCTCTTTTTCTTCTGTTGCTTCCATATTTGGATTTTAGCAGGATACTCACTTGTACTCTGTGTTCAGCCTTACTGCAAATGTCATATATATTTAAACCAAAGGGCTAAGTTAATACTTGAGTTATTTCCTAGAAGGCATGCTCTATCTTCTCCTTTCCACAGATGACAATTCTTCCTGTTAAGAAGTGTTAAAAATAGAGGGGTAGCTGAAGAATCCATGTATTCATATGTTTCTGCTTTCTTCCTTAACGTTAATTGCTCTAGGACACATGGCAATAAAGAAATATTTATTATTTCCTATTCTGTGGCTGCATGCTCTCTCTCTCTCTCTCTTTCTCTTACTCTCCCTCCCTCATGTTTGAAGAGTTCTATAAACATGAGAAATTGGGGGTACTAGAATGAGCATAGAGCATGGGGTGTGTCTATCTGTCTGTGCATTCATCCATCTACCCATCCATCTATATGTAATTATGTATTTTAGAATGCTAGTTCCTGATTCGTATTGGAAAATCAATAAAATAAATTATTACTTGTCTGTAGGAGTAAAGTCAGGATACCAGGATACTCCAGTGGAATATATCCTTTTATTCAAAGCAGAAGAAAGGATAAATCACTAAGAAAAAGCAAATAAGAAAAGTTGGTTTTCTCCAACCATACCAGTATGAGACCTTCTTGACTATATCTGTTATATACACCTCCTCCTTATACAGAGACCATGCAAACTGCCCAAGTGGTCAATGTTATTTTAGAATTGTTAATCCCAATTCCTGTCATTTTACTATTTTACTTGTATTCTATGTGTCTGTAAGTTGTTACCTTGAATTTGAATTAAAATTTGAAGAGCAACAGACAGAAAATCACATGTATGTTAGAAGAGAATATAGATAAAAACTCTTAGAAAGAAATGTCAGAATGTAAGTAGATACAAAATAATGTCTATATTTTTCTCTAATGTGTTGTCGAAGACAAAAAGAAAAAAAAAATCCCTAATTTTTTTAACCTAAAAAAAATCCTACAAGGATGCACTCAAACTGAAAATAATTTATGTTAAAAGTATTAACCATATATTGTTTGTAATAAAATGAGAGGACAGCCTAACATTTATACACAGTTCATAAATACATGTAATCTCAAAAAAGTGATAGGTACATATATATTGGAAATATTTTATACATATTTTTATCAATATGAATATTTTCTTTCAATGTATATTCACCTTGTCATGCTGGCTTTTCATAATTGCTCGAGTTTTCATTATCTCTTAAAATTATAGGTATCTACATTTGCTTTGTCTCATTATTGTTTACTACTAATATGTCACATTTTTTTCATGTGTAGTGACAACTGGTCACTCATCACTAATAAAATGACAAGTCTCTTATCCAAGCTATAAACACAGTAGATTTTTAAAACAAGCTTCACAGATTAAATCTCCTCTGTGATTTCCTACAGAGTGTATACATCAACAGAGTTGACTTTGTGCTGTCACTTTCCTCTATTAAGGCTAACCGAATTATCCACTGCTTTATGCACTTAAACTCATAGTTCTTTTGAGAACCTGAATTGAAAGGGAGAATAGGTGGTTGGAGGGAGGTAGAAAAGGGTAAAGGGGGTTAAATATATGGTGACAGAAGGAGACTTGACTTTGGGTGGTAAAAAATAGACTGCAATATACAGGTAATATAGTATAAAATTATATACTTGAAGCCTACATAATTTTATTAACCATTGTCACTCTAATAAATTTAATAAATTAAAAAAAAAACAGTTGAATGTAAGCAAGTAGAATGTTTGACTTTCTTTCATGAATCTACATTTATTTAAAACTAGAAAACAGGAAAGAAATATACCTTCAGTTAATCTTGCATCCCATTTACATTTAACCATGTTGTAACTAATGGTCTTATAGAACTTATTTAAACTTGGTGATAGCAAAAATTATTTTTAAAACTGACATAGCAACTTAATGTACCCCATGTATTGAATGGGTTATTTTTTTAAATTTTTTAATTTTTTTTATTTATTTTTATATTTAATGACATCCAAGCAAGGGAATTTTTCAGCCACATTTAGTGACAGGTCATAGTTTATTAAATTTATTTCAACCTTCAAATTTTATTTAATCTAGAAGGATTCTGAACAGCAATTGCTGTTACACTTGTGTGTCTACTTGCACACAAGTCTGCTGACTTGTAAAATTAACCAGTGTGACTTCTATTCCTCCTATTCTATTTTTGAGTTTCTAAAGAGAATATTAAACATTATTACAAAACTATAACCTGAGGAGCGCCAAATGTAAATCACTTTGTCTTGGCATAGACAATGCTAAATCCTGTCTGTAAAAGATCATTGATACAGCAGCAATAAAACTGTCAAACGAGAAAATTCCAACAGAGCCACAAGTTACCATGTTTACTTCAACGGCTTCTACAAGGTGAGACAAGAGAACAAAATAGGAAGAAATTTGATAGTGCAAAGCATAGAATGGCCACAGAGCAAAGATCTCACTGGTAATTATGGGAAACTTTCAGGTTCCATAGAGCCTAGAAATTATAATATTACAGACTGAGGTCCAGGGATTATTCATGTTTGGCTCCATCGATAACTAGTATATAACTTGGGCACGTATCTTTGCCTCATTTTTTAAAAATTAATTGTTATATTTTAATTTTTTTCAATTATAGTTGACATACAAAGTTATATTAATTTCAGGTATACAACACAGTAATTAGACACATATAACTTATGAAGTGGTCATCTCAATAAATACAGTACCCATCTAACACCATACATAGTTATTACAATACTGCTGACTATATTCTCCATGCTACATTATACATCCCCTTGACTACTCTGGATGAGTTATTTTTAAATAAAACTGTTTACAGAAAATGGCTCAAGTCACATAAGTCAGTCTAAGGATTTATGTGTATAAAATAGATTTAAAACCATACTATTATCTGAGTCATTTTTGAAAAAAATACAGTTTGCAAAACTAAGTCAATTTCCTGTTAAAAAATTGTACGCGATGTTTACAAATTTTATGTTCTAGAGGTGGAAGATGTTTTAAGACACAGCAACAACTGAAGACAAAACAAGAACATCTACAGAGACTATGTATGAGTATTTTAATATCTTCAGCTCAAAATATAATATTTGTGATTTAGATCTTATCCATAACATAGATAATACTGCATATTCAAGCAATATAATTCAATCATTCAGTCAATGATTCTACTAATAAAGTTAATAAAATATTTACTATAAGCAGGGAGCAGATAAAAAGAAAAGCATAGTTACAATCCTCAAGAAACTGGAAAACAAATTATTGATGGCAAGGGAAAATACTATAAATGACTTACAATATTATAAATTATTTCTGGAAACATAACAGCTTGACTAAGGTGATAACAATAGAAAAAGGAAAGAAGTATTTTAGGAGATATTTTAATGGTGAAATTGACAAGATCCTGTGCCTCAATAAGTGTGAGAAAAGGGAAAAATCAACTTTTACTAAAGTTGCTTGCTATTGTAATTGGGTGGACTGACTTTCAGACCCAAGATAGAGTAAATTTGGTTAGGAATTGTATTTGGTTTAGAGTACATGGAGTTTAAAGAAGCTGCTGTTCATTCATCAGAATGTCTAATGTTCCAGACATTCACTAGAAATCTTCAAAAGGAAATTAGTCTGGTGTGGTTCAAAAAAGATTTGGTAATAGAAAAGAGGGGGTAATTGAAATTATGTTTGATATATTTTATCGAATAAAACAGTCAAAAAAAAAATTTTGAGGTTGCCATTGGAAATTGAATATGAATTCAACAGGCAGGTAAAGGAGACAAACTTTGGAAAAACCAAAGGTAAGAGAATGAGCATAGAATTTTTGTGATGAATAGATATTATGTTTCAAATATATGTAAAAAAATCATAAACAGGAATAAGCTCGAACCCTCAACACACACCTATATATACACACATATGTACATAATATTCTTAATTCTTGCTAAATGGAATAAAACTGATTTTCTTCTGAACAGGAATTTTGGTAGGGTACAGTGATCTAACATGGCATTTTCCTTTATTTTTTTAACCCTATTTTGCAATATTTAAAAATTAAAAGGTTATTTATCGTGTTTCCTAGTGATGAACTCTCAGTTTTTGTGGTATGTAAGCGTCCTTATTTTTACCTTCATCATTGAAGGATTTTTCCTCCCATTGAGTATATAATTCTAGTTTGGCTATTGTTTTTGTTTAACACTTTAAATATATCATTCCCCTGTCTCCCAGTTCTCGTTATGTTTGCTTGAACATCAGCTGTCAATCTTCTTGCTGCTCATTTGAAAATATGTATAATTTTCTTTTGTTTGCTTTTAAGATTTTTGTATTTGTCTGTAGTTTTCAACAGTTTAAAATATGCTGATGTGCTATTTTGATAATCATTAGGGCTCTCAGAGTTTCCTCTATTTATGGGTTAATGTCTTCCCTAAATTTTGAAATTTTCAGTCATTACCATGTCAAATATTGCTGTTTTCCTACTTTCCTTTTTCTCTCATTCTGTGACTCCAACTATTATTATTAGATATTTTCATTTGAGCTATGTGCTTTTTACACTCCCTTGTATATTTTCTATTTTTTCTTTGCATTTCGGTTTATGTTTTCTATTGCCGTCTTCAGTTCATTAATCTTCCTTTCCAATTTCTGTTTAAACCCATTTATCATCAATTATTATTTTCATTTCTTCAATTCCATTTCTCATATTACGTACTAAATCTCTGATGAATATCTTCATTTTTTATGTTTCTAATCTTCATTTTTAACATATTACTTATAGTCATTTGAGAGATCTTGCCTGTTAACTATAAAATCTAGTTCAGCTATTTTATATCCTTAGCTTTTGGTCTTTTGGCCTGATCTCATGAATCAATTATGTAGTTTTTACTTAATGCAGAACACTTTGTATAAGAAAACGATGTAAGCTTCCTCCAATGAAAGTTTACCCTTTCTTCTGCCAGGCAGACTGAGTTGGTTTTATCATCTTAGATCTGAGTCAGGGACAGAATTGAGAAGTGGCTGGATTTGCTTCTGCTCCCAGAGTATAGCTTTTTGTTTTTTCACTTAAGAACCTGGTGCATGGTGTGTTCACTGTGGCATCTTCCCCTGGAAGTTCCCAAACTCTAACTCTTATCTCCTTAGCATGGAGAGAAGGCATAAAATGCCTTCTGATATGCATTTTAGGATTCAACCCAAATACCTTCTAAATTTGGTAAATGTCTTAAGTATATAGACAGAATTCATGAGGTTCTGTTCTCCAGCCTTCTCATGTCACCAGGATATTTTCATCTCAAGCTTCTAATCTTGATTTTCTAGCCATAAGAACGTGGATTTTTTATCTACTAGTGGTGGCCTTCTGCCCAGGCAAAGTCTGGGTTCTTAGGCCCATGTCCTAAACCTAGTAAGGTCAAATACTCTCGGTACAGTGGCTCAAATAGTTAACTGGCCTCAACTATGGACTCTCTTCCACCCCCATTCTGTAATACTAATCTCTAAAATACTAGTTGTTTCAACTACTTCAGCTGTTCTTCAAATATCTTCTAAGCTTTTCTTGTTGTTTTTGGTGGAAGTATTTTTCTCCCACAAGCTACTCTATCATACGCACAAGGAGAAATCCCACAAAAACTTCCAAAAAGCAATTTGTAAACATAGAATGAATTAAATTCAAAAACATTATGAATATTAAATTTCATAATCCTCAGTTCACAGGGTATTTTTAGAGTTTAAAAAAAAAGTTTAGAAAATGAGATGAAATTATAGACATACTTATTGCATTCATCATTACTGGGACACTTACTTCAATTTCTTAGTACTCTATGTTGTATTACTTATGGAGACAAGTTAATAAATAGTGATTATTGATATTAAAGGAAAGAAAGACAAACAGGTTAATATTAGAATTAGCTTGAACCTCTTTTTCTCTGCGGTGATATGGGGTGAACAATATAAAGAATCATTCAATGGGTAAAGGGGGTCAAAATGTACAAACTTTTAGTTATAAAGTAAGTCATGGGTATATGATGCACAGTGTGGTGATTATAGTTAATAATACTGTATTGCATGTTTGAAAGTTGCTAAGAGAGTAGATCTTAAAAGGTTTCATCACAAGAAAAATGAAAGGCAGTCAAATGCTTTGAAGAAGAATTAGAGAATGAATATGGTCATTTGTTAATTATGGATCTTCTGTATAGTAGGAAATAAGTAAACTAATTCCCTTGATTCCCAAGTTTTGGTACAAAAGTATAATTTTACTAAACTGAAATATACATGAGCAGTTAATATGTGGCTATAACCTGTGGGTCTCCTTTTTATTTATGATAAAGGAATTCTGAATTACCTAAGGTATTATCAGATTTATAATTCACATTTATATGAACACCTCCATCTACAAAAAAGTAGTTAAAATAATTGCAAATTTAGTTATATCATTTTAAAAAGGGATGGAAAAATGGGGCCTATTCTGATTTTGCCCAGAAACTAATATGCATGTCTGTGTGAAATTAGATATGAATGGTGGTAATATCTAGACACAAAACTCTCAACCAAAGGGACTACTTTGAACAAGATCAGCTATAAAATTTAACAAATGCTTCAGACATTTACAACTCTGCACAAATATAACGGAACCTATACCTAGTACTTATATTAAACTGCAGATTTTATGTGGTAAAATGCTATGCCCAATGAATTAGAAATGCCTTTATCAATCTTATGGTGAAAGTGAAGACAACTAACAAAAAATCCTGTTTATTATAGAGGATAAGGTAAAACACTTTATACCATAGTGACAAAAACTCACATATAACCTTAAAATAATAGCACACATGTCACAGACCAAACGAGTGGGATTTTCTGATTATGAAACAAAACCTACATTTTAATAAGAATAAAAGATTGTGTTTAAAGATATCACACAGTATTAAATCTTAATCTAATTCAATGCTAGTGTACTGAGAAGTGGAAAAATAATTTTTGACATAAAGGTTCATATTTTGAGGTGGGTAATAGTTTCTACAGATGAAACACATTGATTTTGTATGAACTGTATCATGTTGCGATGTTCCCTTCCTTTTTAAGACAATGCACCATCAGAAAAATAGAACGAGCTTTATCTGGCTAATTTTAAACACTTCAGTAGAAGAGAAGTGTATTCAAATGATGAATTGAGATAGAAAAATAATTGAAGATAAAAATGAACAACTATTTTTACATTTTTAAAAAATTATAGAAATTATATATAATCTTTATAAAATATACAAGATGTTGATAATATTTACCATAATTCTACCTTAGGATAGTTGTTAATCTGGGTATAAATAAACTACATCAGTGCTTCCTGACCCTGTGAAATAAAGTGTGGGACATTGACTGCCTGATTATTTGTGTTACTAGTACAATATGCGTCATTAAAACATTATTTATAGCAAGATTCTACTGTTTTGATCACTGGTACTTTAAGTAACACTGTTTTAAATGTAGCAGAGGTTTATCTTTCTGTCTGTCTGTCTATCTATCTATCTATCTATCTATCTATCTATCTATCATCTATCTATCTATCTATCTATCATCTATCTATCTAATCATTTCTCTAGTATCTATCACCTATTAGTTTATCACCTATCTACAAATACCCATATAAAATTAGAATTTATTAAGGGAAAAGACCGGATATATCGATGCAATGATTTCTGTCTTTCTCCTACCCCCAAAGCCTCTTCATAAATACTATATCACCTGCTTCTCTCTCACACAACCTACTGAAGGAAAGAATTTACAGAGCCATTTACTTTTGGCAAGTATTGCACAATTTGTAAGATAATTTAACTAAAAAAGCTTGTTTAAAAAATCATGATTTCTGACAGATGGGGAGATGAAAAATAATAAGTACTCAAAGGTGAGTCAGAAGGCAGAGGTTTGCAGTTTGGCTTGGGATGGTCCTCAGAGTATGTTGGTGTTGCCAGAGTTTGTGTAGTGATGTTTTTGAGTGATATTTCTAGGAGACATGAATTGGATCCCTTTTAATGCTTTTGATATATGAGTAAAAGTTTTCTATTGTTTTAAATTACTATATGGTTGAATCCTGAGACTATATAAATGTCAGCCCTTTTTAAGTTTGACATGAAAGAACAAAATAAAGATAGAGGATGTTTTGGTGATCCAAAATGGGTATCGGTCAGGAGGAAATAGACATTTAAGTGGACATAGACAAAAAGCGGGACAACAATCTAATACTAAGTAAACCCCAAAGGATCAGCAGTTGTCAAACAAGGATAAGGACATGGAGTCCCCTGGGAAAATATAAGCATATTATAACTCCTTAAGAACATCCACATCAAACATCACCATATCTTTGTCCCTCTGTAACTATTCACTTTTACCTCTAGGAAACTAATTAGGATCTACAATGTCACAAATCTAAAAACAAATTCTTGCTTTTTCTCACCAAACTTTTTCTTTTGCTGTTTTAACTATCTTAAGTAACAGTGACTCCTTTTTCACTAGCCACTCCGACAAAAATACTTGAAATCATTCTTGACTCCTCTTTTTCTCAATTTCTCCATATCAACTTCAAGCCCTATGTGCTCTATTTTCATAATATATCCAGAATTTAACCATTTCTTACTACCTGCACGTGAGACTGCCTCCCAAGAGTGTTGTCATAGTTTTTTATCTGCTTCTTTTTCTCTGCCTTTGACCTGACACAGTTGTCAGAGAAATTCTTTTAGAATATAATTCAGATCATCTGCTCTTCCGTTCAAACTTACCAATGGACTTTTACTTAGAATAAAATCCAAAGTCCTATCTATGGCCTACATAAGTCCACCCACAGCTATTTTTCTGATGTCATCCTCTACTTTCCACGCACCCCGTCTTCCCCACTCTCCTCTACTCTATCCTCACTAATTTTCTTGCTATTTGTCAATCACTTCAAACAAACTTCTCAAAGCCTTGCCATTGCTATTTTCTTTGCTTGGAAACCTCAATTACCAGAGGTGAATTCTTAGAATTTATCCTCATCTGACCCATTTATTTATTTGTTTATTTTTGTCAGTCTCCAACTCATACATAAGCTTCCTGACACCAGGCATTTCATCTGATTGTGATATCCTCAGTACCTAGAACTGTGCTTGATCCGTAGTGGTCCCTTATTTAATATAATATTCGTTAAATGAACAAATGAGTACTTCCACTAGCAATCATTTTATTGCAATGATCTGTTTGTACATAAACATAAGCACAAACTTTGTGATGCTTGAAGAGAGGGCTTTCTTTAGTTTAGATCATCCAAAAAGCAGATTCCAAGATGATTAGAAGGGCAAGAGTTATTCCAGGAAATGCCTATGAAGGATAAGGAGTGAACCAGAGAGGACATGGAGAAATTTTGCACTGCAGTGCAGGCCTTATTTCTGTAAAGGAAAGCAGAAGAAAGGACAATTGAGTAAAAGGAATAACAGGTGGCAATAGAGTACCAAGAAAATATCAACCAGGTCAATAGGGAGTACTTGGGCCAAAGTGGTCATTTAAAGGAGTCTCATATCTCACAGCAGTGGGCCTGCATTATAAACTCACTCTATGCAGTCTTTGGTGGGATATGTGGCTTAGGAGCAAATGTGATTGTAGATCCATTAGCCAGGGTCATAGTCAATTATGCTTTTTGTAGCAGGAGATCTAGACAGTGCATTTCATGGACACCACAGGGTCTAATGTTTCATAGCTAAAGGTTCTATTGCAGCACATAACCAAATCAAGAATCATGTAAATAATAATATTTCCCATACCTAGGATGCTGCTCATGACTCTGTTTATTTTACCCTATCTTTCCAGATCAGTTCAAATCCTCTACTCCATGAGAATCTCCCTTAGAAAACTCTGTTCATAATAGTTTCTCTCATATTAAAATTGTTAAATATATTAGCTATATGAGCTAGTATTAATTTGACATCAAAATAAATACTGTGCTGCTCTCCCATAAAATCATGCTTTCTGAAAGACGATCCACCTTGAGCACTTCTAAAAGTATTAAATACATAAAATAACAATTACCTGTAGATTCAGAGTAATTGCTTAATAAATGAGTATTAAATCAAATAAGAACTAGGTCCCTGGTCAATAAATAATCTGAAGAAACGTGTGAAATATAATAACTAAAGGATCAAAGGTATAAAGTAGAGGGGGTGGGGGTTGTTGTTACAGGCAAGCAACAAGAGCCAATGAGGCCAATTTTCTGCTGGGAAAAAAAAAGCACCTGCATTTCTTTGAATGCACTTTTTACTTATAATGTGAAAGACCAAAATATAATAACAAAATCCTAGATGAATATTTTTTTCAAGATTGTAATTTCTTTACCAAATACATAAAATATTTCATTATATATGATACGTAGAAGGAAAGGACTAAATACTGATATCATTTAAAAACAGATTTGTAATTTGAGGCACGTTTTAATTAAGGAATTTATGACAATATATAAATTGAATACATGGCTACCTTTATTTAAAGGATATTATTAATCTAGATATTACAATTGTTTGAAAAAACATTTGTATATTTAAATATGTGCATATATGTCCCCAGAAACTTTAAAAACATTGGAAGTAATTTGTTATTAATAAAATATGTTTCCCGATTGCCTGTATAACTTGTTAATCAAATAATGTTCAAATCTTTCCCTTCTTGTGAATTATACAAAACTAGTGTAATTTTACCAACTACATAAACACGAAAGTCTATTTGCCTGACTAATTACTTTAACGACAGATAACAAGAGTGAAACGATTTTATACTACTGCATGAGTTATAGCTAAAAATGATAGTAAACAGAACATGTTTTCCTTTATAACAAAATTTAGAGTTCAATAAGTTAATACTACCAATATTGAACAAAATAATTGTGTTAAGATCCTATGAGGTTTAACTCTCCCATAACAGTTTTTCCAAAATATCTTGAAAGATCATTAGTCAGAAATCCATTTAGTAGACTGGTACCACCTACTAAATTTCTGTGTGAAATACAAATTTTCACCAGTTGGAATTATATAAATGAACTAGTGGTGTGCTGCTTAATGGCTGGATAGGAGTACTTACTGCTCTTAGGGATAAAATAATACAAATCTCCTAAGTAAAATAAATATTCCTATAAGGAATTGCTGAAGGAGAGAGATCTATACTTTACTTGAGAAGCCTGTTCCCTCCATTGTATATCTATATAACAGTTTGACTCCTCTGGAGGAAAAAAACTGATAAAATCTAACACATAAACACCAATAACTTTATCAGCTTTTGCCTCTTCTTGAATCTCACTTTCCTTCAAAATGTCATTAAGAAGTTTGAGAAAAGAAAACTTAGCAATCATTTGTAGATGTGTAATGTACTGAATGCTTGTTAATCTGTGTTTCTGATGTATAATAAAAAATTCCCTAGTTACACTAGTCTTTTCAATAATTTCAATATTGCAATATTGTGCAATGGATTCAAATTATACTTTGCCTGAAGAGCCTGACATGTATCAGAATATAAAGGTGAAATATCATTGTTAGCAACCGTATCTCTGCCCCACCACTGTCATTATGAACTAGTGGTCATATACAGAGACAATTAATATAACAAAATTTTAATCCTATCAATGTGCAAGAAAATACTATTTTGTTCTTATAATTTGTCAGCCTTATACTAGATCTCATGATAAAATTATAGAATAAAATTTTTACTTCTGTGACTTCTTCAATTGTCATTTCTTACAAAATGCAGTATAGCTCTACAAGGAGAAAATCCAGGCCCAGATAGTTTCATTAATAAGTTCTTCCACAGATTTAAAGAAGAAATAATACCAATTCCATACACATTCACCCAGGAAATTGAAGTAGTAAGATTTCTCATTTCATTTTATAAACCAGAGTTGCATAATACTAAAATCAAGCAAATTTTACAAGACAGGAAGACTTCAATTATCTCTCATGAACACAGATGTAAAAATTCTTAATGAAATATTAGCAGACTAAATCATCAATGCAGAAGTATAAGTACATTATGATCAAGTTTAACTTGGAATACAATGTTGTTTCTACCTCCCCAAATTAAATAGAATATACTCCTTCTGAAACAAGGAATAAGCCTTCTTCTCTCATCACTTTTATTCAGTAGTGTATTGGATATCTTAGCCTGTGTGACAAGGTGAGAAAGGGAAATAAAACCCAACCAGTTCAGAAAGAACATATGATCATTTACATAGTAATTCCCAAATTACTTTACAAAAAGAATACTAGAACTGAGTTTAATACTACTGCAAAATTCAAGGTCTATACACAAAATTCAAATATATATATGCAGTGACCTGTATGAGAATGTTCATAGCAGCTTAATTTGTAATAACCCCAAAATTAGGGGGAAAAAACAGTGCATCAGCTGATGAATATATCAATGAATTGTAGCATATCTATAAAATGAAACACTACTCAGCAATAAAATGAAAGAAATTACTAATATGTAAAAAAATAAAGATAAATCTCAATCATAGTATGTTAAATGAGAGAAGAACGATGCAAAAGGCTATATACAGCATAATTCCATTTACATGATTGTCTGGGAAAGGCACATTCATCGGAACAAAGAACAGTCCAATCATTAGCAAGATCTTAATGGAGAAGGGGATTACTATCATCAAGCAAAGGAAACTTTGCTAATAATACATGGGGGAAAAAAAAAAACAAAAACCAAGAACTATGTTGCATTTTTGAATCATAGTCCCTTCCTAAATCTTTACTTTCTTCACATGCGAAAGAAAACACTTTTGTCTTTTGTAAAAGTTGAGTATATGCAGTCTTATCAAACCTACTACAACATAAAATGTTGCAGTGGCTTTTAAATAGAAGAGATTTAACTGATAAATTCACAACCCAAATCAAAGCAGTGATAGAATAAATGAGAATGGGTAAGAAAATCAAGGGAACGGGATATTGTTTTTGATAAGGGAAAAACCACATAGTTCTCATATAGGTAACGCACATTAAGTGGAAAAACTAAAAAAATGACTATAGAAAAAACAATTATGAAGTTGGAGTTACTTTTCTAGCTCTGTGAAAAGTTGACTATATTAGCTTAGTCAAGCAAATTTTTCTTGAAGCTTCACTTTCTTCATTGTAATAATGAAAGAAGATGGAGTAACAATATCTAACTTTTTAAATCAGCTCCACACAGGAAGATAAACCCAGATCCCAAAATTTAAGTTGCCAAGATGTGTCATTGCAACCTGAAATATTGTAGAGGGACATGAGTGACATGTTAGGTCTTATAGCACACAAAAAAAGATGCTGAGGTGTGGCAGGGGTATAGCACACTTAAATGAGATTTGGAGAATTATGCAAACAATAAATTCAACTATGATAGTTACCTAAAAAGCTTAAAAGAATTTTGAGAAGATATGAAACAAATAACAATTATAAATAACAATAACAAAAAACAATAAAAGTGCCTCACACTATATTAAAGACCATGGTGAAGTATTAGCCACACTCTGAAAATCATATCTTTAAAAAAGCAGTTCTCAATCTTTTCTGGTACCAGGGACCAGTGCTCCCATAAGAATCTAATGCTTGATTATCTGAGGTAGAGCTGAGGCAGTGATGCTAGTGCTAGGGATTGGCTGCAAATACAGATGAAGCTTCACTCATTCTCCAGCTGCTCACCTCCTATTGTGTGGCCCAGTTCCTAACAGGCCATGGACCAGTACTAGTCCATGGCCTGCAGATTGGGGACACCTGCTTTAGAATGCTGTAGGTGTACTATGACATATTCAGAGGAAAATGAACACAGTATTCAAGGGATTCTAAACCATAACATGAAGGAAAAACTGAAAGAATTGAATCTTTCTATCCTCTCTTTCCAAGGGGAGCGTGCCATCTTCAGATATTTAAAAGATATCCATACAGCAGAAGAACAGTCTTATTTAAATGGACTGCGTGACTCTAAGGTCTAAAACCTGTTTATGTCTATGTTTATAGACAAACAAAGTTTCAGGCAAATTTTTAAATTGCCACAACTGTCTAAAGATAAACACAGATGTTTAAAGAATTGGTTGATGTGTGGGATGTATGGCCATGTGTTACAGAAATGTCTAAGAATCAACTTTGTTGTTAAAATAGATCAGATTCAAGGTTCTTTTCAATGAAAAGGTTCTATGATGTCTGATAACTCTTATGTGCTACATAAGTAAGAACAAGCGTGGAAATCAAGGGAAGACAAATTTCAGCTCAAGAAAAGTAAGAACTTGCTAAGAATTATGGTCTTACAATGATCTAATATGTTCTCTCACTAGTAAGCCTCATTCCCTACTAGCGGAAATGTCAAGGTATATTCACTGTGAAGATCATTTGTAGGTCCCCTGAATGCCATTAAGATCAAAACACTCCGCCAGGCATTCAGACTCTTTCTGGAGGGCCCTGCTCTATATCAGTCTGTATTTATGGCTATTCCCCAACTCAGAGTCTCTACTGCAGAAAAATTAATATTTACATGTTTGTTTACATATTGTTTCTACCATTTTAACTGAGTATAATATCCTACTAAAGAAGAATACCTTCTTTCTTTTCTTCCTTCTATACGAATCTTACACATTTTTCAAAAACTTGTTCATTTTCAATGTTTTTGAAGCCTTCTGTGACTCATCCCATCAAGCCGTTTTTTTCCTCTGCAGAATGCTACCTGCTTCATAAATCTCTCTCTCCAAAATAAAATCAATTGTTTCTAATATCTTCTTATGTGACTATCCTCCACTCTCAATTTGATGTCAGAACCAAATCTTATCTTGCTATTATATCCACCAAAGCACTTATGGTATAATTTGATATAGAATTGATATTTGGTAAAGGCTTGCTGTTACTCTTAATGGGATCCTAGGAGTCTAATTATATCCATTCTCTGACTCTAAATATTATAAATATCATTGTTATTTAATCATTTTGCAGTTATTTTGTATTAGTTATCTATTGCTGGTAGCAAAATACCTCAAATTTAACAACTAAAACCTCACATATTATTTCACATAATTTCTGAATGCCCAGAATCTGAGAGTGACTTAGCTACATGGTTCGATCTTAGGGTTTCACATGAGATTCCAGGCAAGGTATTGGCTTCAGTCATCTGCTTGACTGAGGCTGAAGGATCTGCTTACAAGGTAGCTCACGAAAATGGTGCTGTCCGAAGCCTCAGTACCTTGCCATGTGGATGTCTCTCCCCAGGGCTGCTTGAGTGTTCTCACTGCATGACAGTTACCTTAAACTACAGTAAGAGAGAGCAAGGCAGAAGTTGCCTTGTCTTTTATAACCTAGTCTAAGAATACATACAGCATTATCTCTACCATATTTTATTGGTCAATTATATATCAAGCTTAATTTAATGATAGAGAATTATACAATGTGCAAATATTAGGAGGTGAGAATCATTAAGGGCTTGCTAATGTTACGCATCTCTTATTAAATGACTGATATAATCAAACTTATGAAGGGATTTTCATTATCTATGCTACATATAATTTTAAAATAGTAATAAGACGTCAAATTATTTTAGCTATTTTCCTTTCAGTTTTATATGCTCTTAATGTTCTTAGTTGAATTAAATTTCCTTATAATTTGACATTTTTAATGGAGACTGTGAAAAAATTAGAAAAAATAAAGCAAGTTGAATAAAGAAAAAAATAGATTAATTTAGGTTCCTTCAAATTTGATTTTGTATTTTCAATGTGAATTATATCCTTATTAAAGTGAAAATCTAAGGGATTAGATTTAATTAAGACAGAATATATTATATTATTAGTTGTTAGAGAACAAAATGTATTTTCCTCATGATAGTAACAAAAGTTAAGTATTTTTTTCTAGATTCTTTTAACATTTTCCTCATCGTCGATGAAACTATTCTTCAAAATAATTTTGAACAATAAATGAGAAAAAAATAATGAAAACTGTAGTCGTTGCTTTAAAATGTAATCAAGTTTCAAATGTTTCCTGAATTGAAGCCATTTGTTCACATAAAATTAAAAATAAATTGATAGTCTTAACATTATTGACATTCAAAAACTTTTAGATCTCCTTGAATATGAATTCTCCTTTGTTTTAAATCTTCACCTGTGAATATCCAAATCTCTCCTTTTTCTTGTAAGTTGACCGCCTCAACTGAAGATGATTTTTTCATACTCCAAATCCTACTTCATCTTTTGTCTATACCGCTTATACAGATATCATCTTATATATACGTGCCCCTTTTTATATATTTGTATGTAACATTTCATCTTCCCAGCTAGAATATCATCACCTGGAGATGGCAATTGTACTTCTCACACCTAACTGTGCCTCGAATATGTCAGGTTTCTATAAATGTTTACTAAAATAAAATATCCTTACCTTCCTACAGATTTTATCCTAAATTTAGAGCTGTATATATGTCCTTTATAAGCTTATATGTGGCATTTTCCTTTGTGCATTTAAATGAGTTTACTTAAGTTGCTGCTACTATTGCACAATTAATTCCTATTAACTTTTATTTTTTTGGTGGTAGAATTTTTCTACAAACATCAAGCCATACTCTATTGTGCATTTTTTGTGTGTGAAATAATATTAATGTATTATTCTAGAAATAATATAAATGCATTATTCTAGCTGAAAATGTTTTCTGAATCATCAAGGATATATTAAATTATATTCAGCTTGGCTGTAGCATTATGTAATTGTATTCTATTAGCTTTCAAAGGGAAAATTTATGTATAATAATTCAGTATCCCTTTGTCCTTCAGGTAACCCTACCCTGGCTTTTGTTTGGGAAGCATACTTCTTCATTTCTTAGTCCCTGTGCTTTGGAAAGGGCTCCACTCCTGCCTGGTAGAGAATGGTTCCCAGGCTCAAACCAATGAGACCATCATATAGTAATCAGTTAAGTGACAGTCATCATGCAAGCATACTTTTAAAACCAATAGGAAACAAAATGTGTCGAGAAAGGTATTCCTATTTTTTCCTTATAAAATCCAAAGTGAAAAGAATGCAAGGTGAATTTTTTCCAATATTGTTACAGCAATTAAAAAAAAATGCCTGTCTTAAAAACAAAAAAACACAGAGAATTGAGCCAAAAGATAGAAAGAAACCTGACTCTTTCATTATTTGAACACATAGTCTATGTCTCATACAGAAATCATATATCAAATTTTCCTACTGCTCAGTGTGGCAGCATTTTTACTATATACAATATTTTCAGTTTTTGGTATTTGTGGACCTAAGCACCTTTTCCTGTTTTAGCGGCTTCGCCTATCTTTTATTTAGCTGGGTAAGTCAAACTTGATACCTGTTATCTTCTTTCTATTTGATTTAATTTATGAGATAATTGCTTATTTCTGATAGGCTCTGGTTGTGGTCATGTTCGAAAAACCTATTGACAGCTTCAACTGCTTACTACGTAACTATTTCATTAATTTAACTAAACTCTAGAAAAGGAGATGTGACTTTAATACAGGATAGGCCTGGGAATTGCCTAGAATCAGTTTACAACTAGAAAGTGTGACTTGATTTTTGATGGAGAAGAGATCTATCAATGTGGATCATTACAGTGTATTCGAATCTTTATTATACTTAGCATCAGTCCACATCAGTTCACTCTATACTTATGTATACCATATATATTTATACTTATTTAGTCTCATATTTACTTTGCATGAGATGAAGTCATAATATCTGTGTTATATCAATTGAGTTGCTTCAGAGAGACATTATATATTAGTTAGGATTCTCCAAAGAAACAGAATCAATAGAATGTGTGCATGTGTGTATATATCTCTATAGATATAGATATAGGTATATAAAGAGACTTATTTTAATAAATCATGTAATTATGGAAGATGTCAAGTCAAAATCTGTAGTGTGAGCTGATAGGTGGGAGAGCCAGGGAAGAACCAAAGTTGCAGTTCAAATCTGAAGGCCATTTGTTGGTAGAAGTCTCTATTGTTCTGGGGAGGCCAGTCTTTGTTCTATTAAAGCCATCAACTCATTGGGGGAGGCTCACCTACATCATGGAAAGCAATTTGCTGTATTCAAAGTGTACTGATTTAACTGTTAATCCCACCCAAAAAAACACCTTCGGACAGAATAATATTTGACGAAATATCTGGCACTATAGTCTAGCCAAGTTTACATATAAAATTAACCATCACAGACTTGATAATAAGACCATAAAAACTTTAGCATTAAACCATTTAATATAGCTTATTTCATATTAGTTTTGCCTTCCTCTTTGGTATTCTTAATATTTACTGACATTCACTTACACTTTTGGTTATTTGATAATTAAGCTTGCTGCTGACCTTGGTCAACAAACTGTCTTTCTTTAGTAAACTGCAAAGGTCATACTATGTTAGCACTTTTATCAACAACTCTCAGTTTAATAGTCAACATTTGTTTCTCTTGCCCAAAGCAATTCCTGAAGTAACATCACAGAGATTAACATCAATCCACAGGAGTCTGCCACAAAGAGTTTGGGGTCTTAACAGGTCATTGGCTAAGACCTGATGAAATTTTAAAAGGGCAAAATCTTATGTCGAAAGAGTATCTTATCTTAGTTTTTAAAGTCTATACATCTTGAAAGATTCAAAATCATTTAAATTTTTAACTTTTTCATAAGTATGGTTTCACTACATTTCAACCTACTATAAATACTGTATTAAAAATACAGCAAATTTAACATTTGCCATGTAATTATTTCCTAAGTTCATTACGTTTTACTAAAGAAGAGCTTTGATGTAACAGATAGGTATAAACATCTAAACATCTAATATCAAGATGTTCTGGAGAAATTATTGCTTTCCTGGGGATAAACAGGTTTATCAAAACTTTATCAAAGTTCAAGATATGGTTCAAGATCTTAAAAGAAAATTGTAACTTCCAACCTTATGGAGGTGGATTTCCTGTTCTTTAACTATCTTTTAATTTGTCTCCGTTTGATGCAATCTTTATTATATCTTCAATTACATGATTTTATGCCTTAGAACGGTTTGGAATAAACTTTCTAGGAAATAACTCTACCTGCTGCACTGAATTACAGTATTTTTTCAGTCATATCACATCTGTGATGCCACTTAACACCTGCACCACACTTATATTGGTGAATTGCTGTTGCCTGTTCTGTGACTTAATGGCACAGAATATACAGCATATGTTGGTAATTCTTTTGTAATATGTTTGAAAATGCGCATGCAAATGAATCCTCTTCAGGTGCAAGAGCATGAATTTATAGTGCAATTAACAGTTTGAGCTCACACCTGCTTTAAATACCACATAGACTTGTATTTTAATTATGAGGTATGCAGTGAGACCACCCGAAGTCTCTATTCCATATGTAGGCTAAAAAATTGGGGCAGAATCCATTTCCAAGTTTTGAGCCTTTTTTTCAAGGCCCACACATTTTAAAATTAAGAAATAAATATTCTTCCTATAGACAACTCAACTAACCGAGGAATTAAAAAATAAAATATCTATTTTAAATAACAAAAGAGGAAAGTGAAGATTGATTGATATTGATTGGTTGAAAACATAACAGAATTTCACACCTAGAAATAATTAGATTCCAACTTTTGACTCAAATATTTCTTGAATCTGTAGCTCTTATTTGTCTAGTTCAACATGTCTGACCTCGATTACAGAAACAGTCTATAACTTGCTTTGTCAATACCATCCTTCATTTCTACCAGCAGCATGTAAAAGCTATTATTACTCCATATCCTTACAAACATTAAAATCAATGAACTTTTAAATCTTTGTCAGTCTTGCAGAAGTATCACTATGGTCTTAATTGATATTTCTCTAAAACTGATGTTTTCACTTGATGTTTGGCCATTTTTACTTTCACTTTCATGAAATGCTCACTGCTGATTTGTCCAAATGTCTTTTCTCACTTTAAATGGGGTGTTCATCTTATTGATTTGAAAAAATATTTGTGCTATATATACTTATTATTTTATGGTTACGTGAATTACAGATAGTTTCTCCCAGTCTGTCTAGTCATTTAATCATCTCTATAAAATTTTTTTTATGAATAACAGTTTAATTTTAACACAACAAATTCAGTAATATTTTCCTACATGGTATAGATTTCAATATTTTTAATATAAAATATTTTCCTAACCAAATCTGAAAGTTATTATTTCCTTCTAAACGTTATAAAATGTTTCTTCTCATCTTTTCTCCCTGATCTACCTGAAACTGATTTATTTGTTTGGTGTAAGGCAGAACCAATTTTATTCTTTCCTTCAAATAGATGTTATCCCAGTACCATTTATCGAGCAGTTGCTCTTTTCTTGTCACTTCTGTTATACTACAAGTGTCTATGAACAGGATGACCAGGTTCTGATATAATTGTCTCTATCTCTTTACCAAGACCACACTGTATTACTTAACTAATAGAGTTTTATTAAAAACTGTTTGGATATCTGACAGAACAAATCTCCCCATCTCACTATTCTTCAAGAGCAACTTGCCTATTTTTGATATTTTGTCCTAATATAGCCGTTTTAGGGTCAGCTTGTCAAGTTATCAGAAATGTCTTTTTTCAGTTGGGGCTGAATGAAATCTCTATATAAATTTGTAGAGAATTGTACCCTTATTCTATGAGCATTTCTTTTTGTTGTTAGTATTTTTTAATGATTTTTAAATTTTGTAATTAAAGTCTTGAATATTTTTCATAATATTTATCCATAGATGTCTTATTTTTTGGTTGATATGTTAAATGATATTTACTGTTATTTTAGTTGAGAGTATTATTATTTGAAAATATTCATTGCACTCCTTGGGAAAAGGGTTATACTTCCCTACCCCTTTGAGATCAAGCTTGGTCATGTGATGTCACATATGTTACTTCTGGGCAGAAATTTTAAGAGCAAGTGCATGGTTAGATCTGCTCTCTTTTCTCTCTAATGTTTCAGATAAATACCACTCCATTATTGTTGGTTACAGTATAAGAACAATGAGGGGCAATGCTAGAGCTGACCTGAAAAAAAACATGGAGCATGAGCAAAAGATCATACTTTGAGTTCTAAGCTACTGAGATTTTGGAGTCATTTGTAACTGCTCTATATTTGCAGATGTATTTCTCAATCTTTTTTTCTTCTTTAGAGCTCTCTCTCCTACAATTGCAATGTGCTTTTAGACTTTTCTTTTTTTTTTTTT